>NC_091180.1:10640013-10705013 GCF_040958095.1 Procambarus clarkii | reverse complement strand
TCTGAGGGTCACTGAAGGTGGCATTACGTAGAGAGTCTTTAAAAGCTTTGAGAGGAGTACGGCACTTACGTCCGTAGAGCATCTCATAAGGAGATACTCCTAGAGACTCATTTGGGAGACTTCTGAAAATGCACATAATGAGTTCAAGTTGTTTATCCCAGTCTTTCATGGTTTCAATGCTAAATTTCTTTAGGAGTGCTTTTATTGTTTGGTGACTACGTTCAAGAGAACCCTGTGAAGCAGGATGATAGGGACTGGACAATACCTGACTGATGTTGAATTCTTCCAGTGTCTTCTTGAAGAGATCACTGGTGAAGTTGGTGCCACAGTCACTTTGAATCTCCCGAGGAAATCCGTATTGGGTAAAGTTCTTCAATAGTTGTTTCACCACAGTAGCAGCCGTAATGTTCTTTACAGGAACTGCTATGGGGAATCTGGTGGTTGGACACAGGATGGTTAGTATATAAGCGTTGCCAGAACTGGTCCGGGGTAAAGGACCAACACAGTCTATGATGAGTCTGTGGAAAGTTTCCGCAGGCACCGGGATAGGAATTAAAGGAGCCTTGGGAATCGGGATGTTAGGTTTTCCTGCCATCTGACATATATGACACTGTTGCACATAACTTTTGACATCTTTAACCATACCTGGCCAGTAGTTGTCTTGTCTGATTCCGTGATAGGTTTTATTAAAACCATAGTGAGAAAGCGCTCCGTGGGCCAGGTGTAGAATATCGGGCCGTAGGCTGGTGGGAACCACTAGTTGGTCGACATTAGCCCAATCGTCATCCTCCGTCAGCTTACTGGGTCTGTACCTATGGTAGAGCAACTGATTCTCTAGGAAGAACCCAGGGATACTGTCAGGTTGAGTCTCACCCGGGAAGAATAATGGTGTTAATGAAGGATCCTCCCTCTGTAACTTACGAAACTCCAACATAGTATGATTCGGTGGTAGATTCTGATGGTCTTGAGGGACAGCGGTAGCAGTAGAGTCAGCTGGTTGCGGGCGTGCAGCTTGCGCACGGGTTGTCACCAAAACCGGAGGAGAGACTTCATCACTTTCTTGGACCTCTGCTGGAACATACTTTAAGATGGGGTTGTCCACTACAGAGACACATACCTGGGGTTTGTCCATGATGATCAGGTTGGAAGGTTACAGATCTTCGGCCAAGTTATTGCCCAGGAGAAGTTGCACTCCAGACATGGGAAAAGGCTTTTCCCTGATGGCGACTTGGACTTAACCAGTCACGAAAGGACAATCCAGGTGGACTCTGGCGTGTGGATACGGAGTGGTAGCAGTGAGGTCAGTGATAAGGACGGTTTCCCCGGTGTAGGTGATATTAGACACAGCCGATTTCAATATTATGGACTGAAGAGCCGCTGTGTCCCTCATGATCTTCAATTTGAAACGTCCCTCCGAATCTGTACTGTTGGCAGAGACAGTTCCAGGATACAGGTATTTGCTGAAGAGAGAAAGATCATTAACAGGAACACCAACATTCATCACAGGCTTACTGGACTTAGGAGGAGTCGGTTTGGGTTTAGGAGTTTCACTGTAGCCTTTGTATTGGGCTTTCCCACATTTATCTATGGTATGTCCATAGAGCTTGCAATACTTACAATACATTGTGAGCTCGCCTGATCGGTACTCACTTTGTCATAACTAGACTAAGACTTATTACTGGAAGGTGGTTCAGGTGTTAGCCGGTGGATGAGGCTGTAGGTGTCAGCCGACTTCGCACATCTGATGTAGTCGGTTTCTTCTTTGTCTGCTAAGTATAAACGGACGGAAGGGGGAGCACGTCTAAAGAATTCCTCAACTAGAATGAGGTTGACGAGTTCTGAAAATGTAGAGACATGTGCTGCTTCCAGCCATTTCATGAAATATCTTTTCTTAGTATTGGCAAATTCTAGAAAGGTGGTGGTACTTGCCTTTAGATAATCACGGAATTTCGTCTGTAGCTTTCGGTGGAGTGAAGGTAGGAGTCTATTACTGCTTGCTTCAGGGTCTGGTAGTCATTCTCAGACACTAAGGTACTGAGAGTAATCGCAGCTCTACCTGTGAGATGCACTCTGAGAAGGGTAGACCATTGATCTAAGGTAGACCATTGATCAGGCCAGCTAAGCTGTTTAGCTAGGGCCTCAAAAGTAGTAAAAAACACATCTTTCTCTGTCTCAACGAATGGCGGCATTAACTTACTGGCATGGGAGACATTGAAGCTTACTGGAAGACTGGCGGTAGCTTGTTGGCGCTGAGTGTGGTGTGAAGTTTCCAAGGTGAGTTCTTGTCGACGATATGCTGGAACACTCTCAGCTTGCTTCTTATCGTGCTCACGTTGCATCTCCAGGTGACGTTTTCTTGCTTCAAGCTGTTCCCTCTCCCGCTGACGGTGTAGGGCAGCCTCACGTTCCCTTCCTTGTAGAGTTTCTTTCTCAAAGGCAGCTTGTTCTTGCAGTTGGTCACGCTTTATCGCAGCCTCTCGTTCCTGTTCTTCCTTCTTTAGGGCAGCCTCGCGTTCTTTCTTCTGGAGACCTTCTTTTTGTTGTTCACGCGCTATTTTCGCTAATTTGAGCTTTAATTTTATAGCTGCCAGAGCATGTCGATCTGCAATAGAATAGTTTTCGTGACCATCAGAGTCTATAATTCCTTCATCTAAGAGGTGATCCAAGATAATATTGTGCAAGTCAATTTTGTTGGCTCCATGGGGAACATCTAGGTGATACTCGTGTGCTAGAGTTTGTAATTCGGTCCTCTTGGCACGAATTAAGTTCCCTACTTCACTTGCTGGATCATTACGAAATGCTGAGAGACGAAACATGTTGAGATAGCAAATCAATGTACAACGAATATACCTGTGATATTGTAAGTGTCAGTAACAGGATGACGTGGCAACTGGTAACTATCCTGTGGAAATTTAATTGTTAACAATTAAAGTTAATATTAGTATGGTAAATGATTAGTCAATCAAAAGCGCAGGAAATCTTGTACCCGGTACTCAATATATGAGAATAAAGGCAAGAAAATCCTACTAAATAAATGAAACCGATAGTTTCTAAAACAACTGAAACTTTTAATTGTTTCAAAAGTGAAAGAGTAGTCCAAGAAAGTAGGGATACTTTGCCGGGTCTCTATAGGACAGAAGCAACGGGTTTCCTACTTAATTATATGATACTTGAAGAATTAGCGTTCTTTGTGCTCTGAAAAAAGAAAGCTAATTCCCTACCTGAGTAAATATCATCATCAGAATGCACGTCTCGGCCTACTATGCAAGGCCCGATTTGCCTAATAGGCCGAGTGATTTTCTTTATTTTCAATAAATTGTTTCCTATTGGTTTACATTAAATATTGTTATTATATTGTATTAAGAACATAAATTATTAATTTACTTATGTAAGTTTAGGTTAAGTTAGGTTAGGTTAGGTTAGGTTAGGTAGCGTTGGTTAAGTTCTGTCATATATCTATGTTAGGTTTAACTAAAATTAAAAAAAAATTAGCTCATCCATAATGAAATGAATAGCTTTATCATTTCATAAGACAAAATTGAGAAAAATCGTAAATTCTGGAAAACATGGCTAATTACGCCAATCGGGCCTTGCATAGTAGGCCAAGAACTGCGTTCTGGATACTAGGTACAACATATATATATATATATATATATATATATATATATATATATATATATATATATATATATATATATATATATATATATATATATATATATATATATATATATATATATGTCGTACCTAGTAGCTAGAACGCACTTCTCAGCCTACTAAGTAAGGCCTGATTTGCCTAATAAGCCAAGTTTTCATGAATTAATATATTTTCTCTAATTTTTTTCTTATGAAAAGATAAAGCTACCCATTTCAATATGTATGAGGTCAATTTTTTGTTATTGGAGTTAAAATTAACGTAGATATATGACCGAACCTAACCAACCCTACCTAACCTAACCTAACCTATCTTTATAGGTTAGGTTAGGTTAGGTAGCCAAAAAAGTTAGGTTAGGTTGTCGAAAAACAATTAATTCATGAAAACTTGGCTTATTAGGCAAATCGGGCCTTGCATAGTAGGCTGAGAAGTGCGTTCTGGCTACTAGGTACGACATATATATATATATATATATATATATATATATGTCGTACCTAGTAGCCAGAACTCACTTCTCAGCCTACTATTCAAGGCCCGATTTGCCTAATAAGCCAAGTTTTCCTGAATTAATATATTTACTATAATTTTTTTCTTATGAAATGATAAAGCAACCCTTTTCTCTATGTATAAGGTCAATTTTTTTTTATTGGAGTTAAAATTAACGTAGATATATGACCGAACCTAACCAACCCTACCTAACCTAACCTAACCTATATTTATAGGTAAGGTTAGGTTAGGTAGCCAAAAAAAGCTAGGTTAGGTTAGGTTAGGTAGGTTAGGTAGACGAAAAAAACATTAATTCATGAAAACTTGGCTTATTAGGCAAATCGGGCCTTGAATAGTAGGCTGAGAAGTGCGTTCTGGCTATTAGGTACGACATATATATATATATATATATATATATATATATATATATATATATATATATATATATATATATATGTCGTACCTAGTAGCCAGAACTCACTTCTCAGCCTACTATTCAAGGCCCGATTTGCCTAATAAGCCAAGTTTTCCTGAATTAATATATTTTCTCTAATTTTTTTCTTATGAAATGATAAAGCTACCCATTTCATTATGTATGAGGTCAATTTTTTTTTATTGGAGTTAAAATTAACGTAGATATATGACCGAACCTAACCAACCCTACCTAACCTAACCTAACCTATATTTATAGGTAAGGTTAGGTTAGGTAGCCAAAAAAAGCTAGGTTAGGTTAGGTTAGGTAGGTTAGGTAGACGAAAAAACATTAATTCATGAAAACTTGGCTTATTAGGCAAATCGGGCCTTGAATAGTAGGCTGAGAAGTGCGTTCTGGCTATTAGGTACGACATATATATATATATAAAGAGAGAGAGAGAGAGAGAGAGAGAGAGAGAGAGAGAGAGAGAGAGAGAGAGAGAGAGAGAGAGAGAGAGAGAGAGAGAGAGAGAGAGAGAGAGAGAGAGAGAGAGAGAATTGTTGTGGCACAACAATTGCCTCTCTCAATGTTACTAGTTTATTGATAGGTGAACAGAGGCATGGGGGAACTGAATCGTGCCCAACCACTTTAGTTCGGCCCGGTGAATCTGTGATCCTCGATTGTGAGTTGAGAACGTAGCCCACTGTGATGGGCATATTTTCACTACAAAGAAGCAAATTGAACAGTGAACGTCAGCATTAGACCAAATGTCGAGAGGGAAGGAAAGAGGGAGGTTGTGTACCCTTCCCCCCCCCCGTATACATTAACCCCCCCCCCCTCCCCCGTATACATTAACCCCCCCCCCTTCCCCATGCTCCTCCCCCCGTATACATTAACCCCCCCTTCCCCATGCTCCTCCCCCCGTATACATTAACCCCCCCCCTCTCTTGTATACATTAACCCCCCCCCTTCCCCATGCTCCTCCCCCCGTATACTTTAACCCCCCCCTTCCCCATGCTCCTCCCCCCGTATACATTAACCCCCCCCTCTCTTGTATACATTAACCCCCCCCCTCTCTTGTATACATTAACCCCCCCCCCCCTTCCCCATGCTCCTCCCCCCGTATACTTTAACCCCCCCCCTCCCCATGCTCCTCCCCCCGTATACATTAACCCCCCCCCCCTCCTCCGTATACATTAACCCCCCCCCCCCTTCCCCATGCTCCTCCCCCCGTATACATTAACCCCCCCCTTCCCCATGCTCCTCCCCCCTTACCATCCCCATGCCTCCCCAGTATGTCTATGGATTAGTCCGGACTGGCAAATTTATCTTAAAATTACTGATGGAATCTGTGATTGTAATTAACTGCTTTAAGCCCTTAAACGGCTTTGATCTGGAATTGTGTGGGAGTGTATGTGTGTGTGTGTGTATGTGTGTGTGTGTGTGTGTGTGTGTGTGTGTGTGTGTGTGTGTGTGTGTGTGTGTGTGTGTGTGTGTGTGTGTGTGTGTGTGTGTGTGTGTGTGTGTGTGTACTCACCTAGTTGTGTTTGCAGGGGTTGAGCTCTGGCTCTTTGGTCCCGCCTCTCAACCGTCAATCAACTGGTGTAGAGATTCCTGAGCCTATCGGGCTCTATCATATCTACACTTGAAACTGTGTATGGAGTCAGCCTCCACCACATCACTGCCTAATGCATTCCATCCGTTAACTACTCTGACACTGAAAAAGTTCCTTCTAACGTCCCTGTGGCTCATGTGGGTACTCAGTTTCCACCTGTGTCCCCTGTTCGCGTCCCTCCAGTGTTGAATAGTTTATCCTTGTTTACCCGGTCGATTCCTCTGAGAATTTTGTAGGTTGTGATCATGTCTCCCCTTACTCTTCTGTCTTCCAGTGTCGTAAGGTGCATTTCCCGCAGCCTTTCCTCGTAACTCATGTCTCTTAGTTCTGGGACTAGTCTAGTGGCATACCTTTGGACTTTTTTCAGCTTCGTCTTGTGCTTGACGAGGTACGGGCTCCATGCTGGGGCCGCATACTCCAGGATTGGTCTTACATATGTGGTGTACAAGATTCTGAATGATTCCTTACACAGGTTCCTGAACGCTGTTCTGATGTTAGCCAGCCTCGAATATGCCGCAGACGTTATTCTTTTTATATGGGCTTCAGGAGACAGGTTTGGTGTGATATCAACTAGATCTTTCTCTCTGTCCGTTTCATTAAGTACTTCATCTCCTATTTTGTATCCTGTGTCTGGCCTCCTATTTCCACTGCCTAGTTTCATTACTTTGCATTTACTCGGGTTGAACTTCAACAGCCATTTGTTGGACCATTCACTCAGTCTGTCTGGGTCATCTTGTAGCCTCCTACTATCATCTTCTGTTTCAATCCTCCTCATAATTTTTGCATCATCAGCAAACATTGAGAGAAACGAGTCTATACCCTCTGGGAGATCATTTACATATATCAGAAACAGTATAGGTCCAAGGACTGACCCCTGCGGGACTCCACTCGTAACGTCTCGCCAATCTGAAACCTCACCCCTCACACTGACTCGTTGTCTCCTGTTGCTTAGGTACTCCTGTATCCAACGGAGTACCTTCCCTTTCACTCCAGCCTGCATCTCCAGCTTTTTCACTAGCCTCTTATGTGGCACTGTATCATATGCTTTCTGACAATCCAAAAATATGCAGTCTGCCCATCCTTCTCTTTCTTGCCTGGTCATAGAATTCAAGTAACCCTGTGAGGCAGGACTTGCCATCCCTGAATCCATGTTGGTGCTGTGTTACAAAGTTCTTTCGCTCCTGGTGCTCCACTAGCTTTCTTCGCACAATCTTCTCCATCAGCTTGCATGGTATGCAGGTTAGGGACACTGGCCTGTAGTTCAGTTCCTCCTGTCTATACCCTTTCTTGTATATCGGAACTACGTTAGCTACTTACCAAATTTCTGGCAGTTCCCCTGTTGCCAGTGATTTGTTATACACCATGGAGAGTGGGAGGCACAGTTCTTCTGCTCCTTCCTTTAGTATCCAAGGGGAGATTCCATCTGGGCCTATAGCCTTTGTCACATCCAACTCTAGTAAACACTTCCTTACTTCCCCGCTGGTAATCTCAAACTCTTCCAGTGGTTCCTGGTTAGCTATTCCCTCTCTTATCTCTGGGATTTCTCCTTGCTCTAAGGTGAAGACCTCTTGGAATTTCTTATTCAGTTCCTCACACACTTCCTTGTCGTTTGTAGTGAATCCTTCTGCCCCTATCCTTAATTTCATAACCTGTTCCTTTACTGTTGTTTTCCTCCTGATGTGGCTATGAAGCAATTTAGGTTGAGTCTTTGCCTTGCTTGCGATATCATTTTCGTACTGTCTTTCTGCCTCTCTTCTCGTCCTGACATATTCATTCCTAGCATTCTGGTATTTTTCTCTGCTCTCTAGTGTCCTGTTATTCCTATAGTTTCTCCATGCTCTTTTACTTTGCTGCTTAGCTAGCCTACATCTCTGATTAAACCATGGGTTTCTCATCTGCATTTCGTTGTCTTCCTTTTGGATCGGGACAAACTTGTTTGCTGCATCCTTGCACTTCTGCGTGATGTAGTCCATCATGTCTTGGGCCGTCTTTCCCCTGAGCTCTGTTTCCCATGCTATATCTGATAGGAATTTTCTTATCTCCTCATAGTTTCCCTTTCGGAATGCTAACCTTTTGTTTTCTGTATCCCTCCTCGAGTTCAATAACCCTTCTTTAGTCAGGTACTCAAACACCAGTACACTGTGGTCTCTCATTCCTACTGGGGCCTCAAAACCAATTTCTCCTATGTCGGAGTCGTTCAGAGTGAAGACTAGGTCGAGTCTCGCTTGTTCGTCATTTCCTCTCATCCTTGTGGCTACTCTGACATGTTGGGTTAAAAGTTTCTAGTCACCACCTACAATAGTTTGGCTCTCCACGTATCCTCGCCTCCATGCGGTTCCTTGTTCTCCCAGTCACTCCTTCCATGATTGAAGTCCGTCATGATGAGCAGGTGGGATCTATTTCTACAGGCAGCAGAGGCTGCCCTCTCAATTATAGTGTTAACTGCCATGTTGTTTTCATACTCTTGACTGGGTCTTCTGTCATTTGGTGGTGGGTTATATTACTGCTACTACTATTCTTGGTCCTCCCATTGTCATGGTGCCTGCTATGTAGTCTCTGAAACCCACACAGCCCAGGATAGCCATCTCCTTAAAACTCCATTCCTTTCTCATGAGTAGGGCCACTCTGCCTCCTCCCCTACCTTCCCTCTCTTTCCTTATTACTGTGTACTCCTGGGGAAACACGGCATTCGTTATGATTCCAGAGAGTTTTGTTTCAGTGAGTCCGATTACATCTGGGTTCACTTCTTGTGCTCTTTCCCTTACTTCACTTGTCTTGCTTGCGTTCCCATCTATGTTCGAGTACATCACCCTGAAACTAACACGGTTCTGCTTCTCCTCTGGGGGGGACCTTTGCGATCTGGGGTGAGCAGGAGCTGGGAGGACCTGGTACGGGGAGACTGGTGGAGGAGGAAGGGCTTAGGGGGGGGGGGGAGAGGGGGAGGGTAGGGGCGGTGGGTGAGAGGGGGAGGGTAGGGGGGGGTTAGAGGGGGAGGGTTGGGGGGAGAGTGAGAGGGGAAGGGTAGGGGGGCGAGAGGGGGAGGGTTGGGGGAGCAAGGGAGCCGGTCGGCCGAGCGGACAGCACGTGGGACTTGTGATCCTGTGGTCCTGAGTTCGATCCCGGGGGCCGGCGAGAAACAATGGGCAGAGTTTCTTTCACCCTATGCCCCTGTTACCTAGCAGTAAAATAGGTACCTGGGTGTTAGTCAGCTGTCACGGGCTGCTTCGTGGGGGTGGAGGCCTGGTCGAGGACCGGGCCGCGGGGACACTAAAGCCCCGAAATCATCTCAAGATAACCTCAAGAAGCATGGGGGGGAGGAGAGGCTTTGGGGGATGGGGGAGAAGTGAAGGCTTGGGGGGCAGAAAAGGGGAAGGGCGTGGGGGGAAAGGGAAGGCTGAGGTGGGTGAGGAAGAGGGGAGGGTTTAGGGGAGTGGTGGCGAGGGGAAGTCTTAGGTGGGGCGGGGGAGAACGGAGGGCTTGTGGGTGGGAGAGACGGGAAGGCATGTGGGAGAAGGGAGGGCTTGGGGGATGGGGGAGAAGGGAAGTCCTGGGGAGATGGGTGAGTGGGAGGAGAGGGGTGGGTGGGGGAAGGGTGCCCTAGGTGGGTACTTAGTGGGGGGCTGACAGGGGGATGGGGCAGGTAGGGTGTGTACTCACCTAGTTCTGCTTGAGGGGGTTGAGCTCTGGCTCTTTGGTCCCGCCTCTCAACCGTCAATCAACAGGTGTACAGGTTCCTGAGCCTACTGGGCTCTATCATATCTACACCTGAAACTGTGTATGGAGTCAGCCTCCACCACATCACTTCCTAATGCATTCCATTTGTCAACCACTCTGACACTGAAAAAGTTCTTTCCAATATCTCTGTGGCTCATTTGGGCACTCATTTTCCACCTGTGTCCCCTAGTGCGTGTGCCCCTTGTGTTAAATAGCCTGTCTTTATCAACCCTGTCGATCCCCTTGAGAATCTTGAATGTGGTGATCATGTCCCCCCTAACTCTTCTGTCTTCCAACGAAGTGAGTTTTAATTCCCGTATTCTCTCCTCGTAGCTCATACCTCTCAGCTCGGGTACTAGTCTGGTGGCAAACCTTTGAACCTTTTCCAGTTTAGTCTTATCCTTGACTAGATATGGACTCCATGCTGGAGCCGCATACTCCAGGATTGGTCTGACATATGTGGTATATAATGTTCTGAAAGATTCCTTACACAAGTTTCTAAAGGCCGTTCTTATGTTAGCCAACCTGGCATATGCTGCTGATGTTATCCTCTTGATATGAGCTTCAGGGGACAGGTCTGGCGTGATATCAAACCTCAGGTCTTTCTCTCTCTCTCTCTGACTCCTGACGTATTTCATCTCCCAAATGATACCTTGTATCTGGTCTCCTGCTTCCTACCCCTATCTTCATTACATTACATTTGCTTGGGTTAAACTCTAACAGCCATTTGTTCGACCATTCCTGCAGCTTGTCCAGGTCTTCTTGAAGCCTCAAACTGTCGTCCTCTGTCTTAAACAAAAAAGTGTTAAGTGTGTGTGTTTGTGTGTGTGTGTGTGTGTGTGTGTGTGTGTGTGTGTGTGTGTGTGTGTGTGTGTACTCACCTAATTGTACTCACCTAATTGTGCTTGCGGGGGTTGAGCTCTGGCTCTTTGGTCCCGCCTCTCAACCGTCAATCAACTGGTGTACAGATTCCTGAGCCTATTGGGCTCTATCATATCTACATTTGAAACTGTGTATGGAGTCAGCCTCCACCACATCACTTCCTAATGCATTCCATTTACTAACTACTCTGACACTGAAAAAGTTCTTTCTAACGTCTCTGTGGCTCATTTGGGTACTCAGCTTCCACCTGTGTCCCCTTGTTCGCGTCCCACCAGTGTTGAATAGTTCATCCTTGTTTACCCGGTCGATTCCCCTGAGGATTTTGTAGGTTGTGATCATGTCCCCCCTTACTCTTCTGTCTTCCAGTGTCGTGAGGTGCATTTCCCGCAGCCTTTCCTCATAACTCATGCCTCTTAGTTCTGGGACTAGTCTAGTAGCATACCTTTGGACTTTTTCCAGCTTCGTCTTGTGCTTGACAAGGTACGGGCTCCATGCTGGGGCCGCATACTCCAGGATTGGTCTTACATATGTGGTGTACAAGATTCTGAATGATTCCTTACACAGGTTCCTGAACGCCGTTCTGATGTTAGCCAGCCTCGCATATGCCGCAGACGTTATTCTCTTTATGTGGGCTTCGGGAGACAGGTTTGGTGTGATATCAACTCCTAGATCTTTCTCTCTGTCTGTTTCATTAAGTACTTCATCTCCTATTCTGTATCCTGTGCCTGGCCTCCTGTTTCCACTGCCTAGTTTCATTACTTTGCATTTACTCGGGTTGAACTTCAACAGCCATTTGTTGGACCATTCACTCAGTCTATCCAGGTCATCTTGTAGCCTCCTACTATCATCCTCTGTTTCAATCCTCCTCATAATTTTTGCATCGCCGGCAAACATTGAGAGGAACGAATCTATACCCTCTGGGAGATCATTTATATATACCAGAAACAGTATAGGTCCAAGGACTGACCCCTGCGGGACTCCACTTGTGACGTCTCGCCAATCTGAGACCTCACCCCTCACACAGACTCGTTGTCTCCTGTTGCTCAGGTATTCCTCTATCCACCGGAGTACCTTCCCTCTCACCCCAGCCTGCATCTCCAACTTTCGCACTAGCCTCTTGTGTGTGTGTGTGTGTGTGTGTGTGTGTGTGTGTGTGTGTGTGTGTGTGTGTGTGTGTGTGTGTGTGTGTGTGTGTGTGTGTGTGTGTTTACTAGTTGTATTTTTGCGGGGGTTGAGCTTTGCTCTTTCGGCCCGCCTCTCAACTGTCAATCAACTGTTTACTAACTACTTTTTTTTTTTTTTTTTTTTTTTTTTTTCCACACCACACACACACACACCCCAGGAAGCAGCCCGTGACAGCTGACTAACTCCCAGGTACCTATTTACTGCTAAGTAACAGGGGCATTCAGGGTGAAAGAAACTTTGCCCATTTGTTTCTGCCTCGTGCGGGAATCGAACCCGCGCCACAGAATTACGAATCCTGCGCGCTATCCACCAGGCTACGAGGCCCCCTGTGTGTGTGTGTGTGTGTGTGTGTGTGTGTGTGTGTGTGTGTGTGTGTGTGTGTGTGTGTGTGTGTGTGTGTGTGTGTGTGTGTATTCACCTAGTTGTGTTTGCGGGGGTTGAGCTTTGCTCTTTCTGCCCGCCTCTCAACTGTCAATCAACTGTTACTAACTGCTAACAATTTTTTCACACACACACACACACACACACACACACACACACACACACACACACACACACACACACACACACACACACACACACACACACACACACACACACACACACACAGACATGATAGAACATAAGAACAAAGATAACTGCAGAAGGCCTATTGGCCCATACGAGGCAGCTCCTATCTATAACCACCCAATCCCACTCATATACTGATAGAGCCCAGTAGGCTCCGGAATCTGTACACCAGTTGATTGACAGTTGAGAGGCGGGACCAAAGAGCCAAAGCTCAACCCCCGCAAGCACAACTAGGTGAGTACAATTAGGTGAGTACACACACACACACACACACACACACACACACACACACACACACACACACACACACACACACACACACACACACACACACACACACACACAGGAACAACAGAGTAGAGTTTGATAGGAACAACATGGCAACCATTAATATAATAGAGAGAGCAGCTTCAGTTGCCTGCAGGAATGGCTCAAGACTCTTAATCATGGGTGATTTCAACCATGGAAAGATAGACTGGGAGAATGGGGACCCACATGGTGGTGCAGATACGTGGCGAGCTAAACTCTTGGAAGTGGCAACAAGGAATTTTCTGAGCCAGCATGTCAAGGAACCCACAAGAATGAGAGGCAATGATGAACCAGCTAGACTCGACTTAATATTCACCCTAAATGAGTCAGAAATAAGGGAAGTCAAAGTTGAAGCCCCCATAGGAATGAGTGACCACAGTGTACTGACCTTTGAGTACTTGGTGGAGGTAGGGATAACCTATCCAAGGATGGGAGTGGAGGGGAAAAGACTGAATTACCGAAGAGGAAAATATGACGAGATGAGGAACTTCCTAATGGGAATACCATGGGAAACAGAATTTAGAGACAAGAATGTGCAGGTCATGATGGATATTGTCACCCAAAAGTGCCAGGAAGCTGCAGACAGGTTTATCCCCGTCCAAAAGGAGAAAAACGAAAAACAACAGAAAAACCCATGGTTCAACCAGGAATGTAAGGTAGCGAAACAACTGAGTAAAAGAACATGGAGAAACTACAGAAATAACAGAACACCAGAGAGCAGGGAGAGGTACCAGAGGGCCAGAAATGAGTACATCAGAGTGAGGAGGGAAGCAGAGAGACAGTTTGAAAATGACATCGCGAGTAAAGCCAAGACCCAACCAAAGCTGCTCCACAGCCATATCAGGAGGAAAACAGCAGTGAAGGAACAAGTGATGAAGCTGCGGAAAGGGGAGAACAGATACACAGAGAATGACAAGGAGGTGTGTGAAGAACTCAACAAGAGATTCCAGGAGGTCTTCACAATAGAACAAGGAGAAGCCCCTGCACTAAATGAGGAGGCGGCAACCTTGGAGGAATTTGACCTCACCAGTGATGAGGTCAAAAGGTGTCTGCTGGAGCTAGATGTGACAAAGGCTGTTGGGCCTGATAGAATCTCACCATGGATACTAAAGGAAGGTGCAGAAGCACTAAGTGTGCCACTCTCTATGGTGTATAACAGGTCACTGGAAACAGGAGACTTACCAGAAAGTTGGAAGACAGCTAACGTGGTCCCAATATACAAAAAGGGTGACAGGCAAGAGGCACTGAATTACAGGCCAGTTTCCTTAACTTGTATACCATGCAAGGTGCTGGAGAAGATCGTGAGGAAAAGGCTCGTAGAGCATCTGGAGGGAAATAACTTTGTAACGCACCACCAACATGGGTTCAGAGATGGTAACTCGTGCCTCACAGGGTTAATAGAATTTTATGACCAGGCAACGAAAATTAGGCAGGAAAGAGAAGGGTGGGCCGACTGCATTTTCCTGGATTGCCAAAAAGCCTTCGACACAGTACCCCATAAAAGGCTGTTAAAAAAGTTGGAGCAACAGGCAGGAGTAAAAGGGAAGGTGCTCCAGTGGATAAGGGAGTACTTAAGCAACAGGAAACAGCGAGTAACGGTGAGGGGGAAGACATCAGAGTGGCGAGATGTCACCAGCGGAGTCCCACAGGGCTCAGTACTTGGACCCATCCTGTTTCTAATATATGTGAACGATCTTCCAGAGGGTATAGACTCATTCCTCTCGATGTTTGCTGATGATGCAAAAATTATGAGAAGAATCAAGACGGATGAAGATAGACAGAGACTACAGGATGACCTGGATGTCGGAAAATCCGACACCATTTAATAATCATACAGATAATAACTGTATTACCAACAAGTTACCCATAGAAAACGTAACTTGTAGTGGAATTACCGTCTAAAGAAAACGGGATATCATCACCACATACTATTATAATTCACCAGCTATTTTGCTGGGAATTATTCTTAAATACATTAGTCTTTGGACTTTACCATCATAAAACATCTTATATAAATTAACTTAATTATCAATATTAAAGTAGAGTAAATGTGACCCTTCTATCACTTTCTGAAATCTGGACAAAGTAGGCCAGGCGTCAGTGAGGGAGGAAGGAGGCAGCCATTGTTGTGTCACCTCCGAGACGTGTGGAGCAAATTCGGCTCCTATCATTCTGGACAATGTCGGCCAGTAACGTCAATAGAATGGAGTGTTAAACAGCATTGTTTATATTGAGACCAGAGGCTCACACGGGAGCAAATTCGGCTCCTGTTAATTTTATTTGGACGTAGTGTTATGGAAACCAAAGGTACCATCTCCAACACGATGTCTACAATTCAAGTTAAGTCTATCCGAAACCCGTTTATCATTCATTTATGGCCATTA
Source organism: Procambarus clarkii (assembly GCF_040958095.1). NCBI lineage: Eukaryota > Metazoa > Arthropoda > Malacostraca > Decapoda > Cambaridae > Procambarus > Procambarus clarkii. The sequence goes on along the minus strand of NC_091180.1, from coordinate 10,689,798 downwards.
ATGTCAGGATATAGGGTGACCCGGTTAGATCGCGAAATCGCCTCAAACTAAAGGTAATTAAGCCAGGTCTTCATGTTCCATGTACTGTATAGTGTTTTCTCTGATATACTTGTCATATATAGAATCTGGCTTCACAGTTAGCGCACTTTTGACAGGTCAAGACGAGGAAGCAAGATTTGTGCACCAGTTACTGGGTGATATGGAAGCTACCTCAAAGAGGATAATTTGGTGTCTACACCCTAGTTATACCTGGTGGACTAACCTGCTGTACTATAAGATAAGGAACCTCTTCAATGTATGTAGTTACTGTAGTTTGATTGGCTGCATATATATTAATTTAATAACCCCCCTAATGTGTAGAGGATCGATTTGTGAGATTATGAGATTATTGCAGAAATACAGTCCACTTATCATTATACAAATTGCTATCGAAGTATATAAATTAACGTAAATATAAATTCATATAAATTAAATAAATATAAATCTCACAGGTCGGTACCCACACTGGATAAACTGGAGGAATGGTCTAGAAAATGGCTGCTGAAGTTCAACTCTGGAAAGTGTAAGGTGATGAAATTAGGCGAAGGGAGCAGGAGGCTGAACACAAGGTATCATCTGGGAGGGGAAATCCTGCAAGAATCAAATAGAGAGAAGGATCTGGGGGTTGATATCACACCGAACCTGTCCCCAGAGGCCCACATCAAAAGAATATCATCAGCGGCATATGCTAGACTGGCCAACATAAGAACTGCCTTCAGAAACTTGTGTAAGGAATCTTTCAGAACCCTGTATACCACTTATGTAAGACCAATCCTGGAGTATGCAGCTCCAGCCTGGAGTCCATACCTAGTTAAACACAAGACAAAGTTAGAGAAGATTCAGCGGTATGCCACCAGGCTCGTCCCGGAACTGAGAGGATTGAGCTACGAGGAAAGGCTAAAGGAGCTGAACCTCACATCCCTGGAAAACAGAAGAGTAAGGGGAGACATGATAACCACCTACAAAATTCTCAGGGGAATTGACAGGGTGGACAAAGACAAACTCTTCAGCACGGGTGGGACACGAACAAGGGGACACAGGTGGAAACTTAGTACCCAGATGAGCCACAGAGACGTTAGAAAGAATTTTTTCAGTGTCAGAGCAGTTAATAAATGGAATGCACTAGGAAGTGATGTGGTGGAGGCTGACTCCATACACAGTTTCAAATGTAGATATGATAGAGCCCAGTAGGCTCAGGAATCTGTACACCAGTTGATTGACAGTTGAGAGGCGGGACCAAAGAGCCAAAGCTCAACCCCCGCAAGCACAATTAGGTGAGTACAATTAGGTGAGTACACACACACACACACACAGGAAGCAGCCTGTAACAGCTGTCTAACTCCCCAGGTTCCTATTTACTGCTAGGTAACAGGTGCATCAGGGTGAAAGAAACTGCCTATTTGCTTCTGCCTGGTCCGGGAATTGAGCCCGGGCTACAGAATTACGAGTCCTGCGCGCTGTCCACTCAGCTACCAGATCCCTTGTTTGCGTACCGAAAGTGTGTGTGGAAGTGTATAATTTAATTATCAGTACTAACCTATCAGTGTGTGTTGAGAGTGGGTCAGCTAGCTCCTGGGCCCCGCCTGCTAGTCTAGTACCCGCTGTGTTTCAATTTATCTGGTCGGACTTTCAAATGGTTTGTCGAATTGGGTTTCAAAGTTGTACTCACCTAGTTGTGTTTGCGGGGGGGGGGGGGGCGGTGGAGCTTCGGCTCTTTGGTCCCGCCTCTCAACTGTCATTCAACTTGTGTACAAATTCCTGAACCTATTAACGAAGTAATATCCCAATTCTTATTCACGAATAATATCAAGATGCATGTCAAAGCCCTTTTACGATTAGTTGCCCGAAATCGTACGCAAACCGAAACGCATTGCGTAATAGTGGCTTTAGGCATTGTATTGATTGATTGATAAAGATTAAGCCACCCAAGAGGTGGCACGGGCATGAATAGCCCGTAAGACCCATTGTATGTACTAGCTCTATCTATATATGAATCCATTAATGTAACATCACTTGCATGTATGTACCTTACCTGAATAAACATATTTATTTATTTATTTATTAGAAGAATAGACAAGCAACTGCAGAAGGCAGACTGACCTATACGAGGCAGCTCCTATTTCCACCCAACTAACCTACGCTTAAACCAATCCCTGGACCCCGCCGCGAAGGTACAGAGACTTAAGGCTTATGTGCTTAAGGGATCATAACTCAATTGAAGTATGAGAGGAGATTTAAAAATGTAAAACTTAATCTCACTAAAAGTCTCACTCGGTTTAAGATTATTGTGATGTTCAGGTAATGAGATTACTCGCTAAATTATGACGCTAGATGAAATTAGAAGAAACTAATTAGAGATTAGATGAAACTAATTAGAAATTAGATGAAACTAATTAGAAATTAGATGTAAGTAATTTCGTTATTCTGGCAGGTGATGCCATAAGAAGTCGACGATCCAAGCGACAATGTTGTGGAGCGACTTATCCAAGACACATTGTTGCCCGGAGGGTAGGTTAGGTACAGGAGGCTGACATGCCAGCAAACACTCTGCAGGCTACAATATATCTTGGATAAGTCGCTCCACAACTTATCCAAGCGACAACATTGTCGCTAGGATTGTCGACTTCCTATGGCGTCACCTGCTATACATAGTTTTGTCTAATTTTGTTATAAAATGATATTATTTCACAGTATAAATATGTTTTTTTGTGTGTTCTACATTCAGCATCAACATTATAGTGAGTTAATATATCATAGTTCTTCATTACTTGCGTGATGCTAGGAGGCCGGGTAATAACCAGCACCCGTTCACCACACCACAACTAAAAATCATTAACAACCTTTGCAAAAAATATCAACCCCTAAAATCAATAACAACTCCTAAAATCACTAACAACTCTTAAAATCAATAACAACTAACATCATTAACAACTCTTAAAATCACTAACAACTCTACAATCACTAACAACCCCTAAAATCACTAAGAACCCTTTAAAACAATAACAACTAAAATCACTAACAACCCCTAAAATCACTAACAACCCTTAAAATCTATAACAACCCCTAAAATCACTAACAACCCCTATAATCACTAACAACCCCTAAAATCACTAACAACCCTTAAAATCTATAACAACCCCTAAAATCACTAACAACCCTTAAAATCTATAACAACCCCTAAAATCACTAACAACCCTTAAAATCTATAACAACCCCTAAAATCACTAACAACTCCTAAAATTAGTATGGGGTGTGGGCCGGTCTTGGAGCGAGACATGAACCCAGCGATAGGTGACTTAAATGGGGATTTCGATGTGGATTCAATATATAACTTATTTAAGAATATTCTAAACAAAGCACAGGAACGTAGTATACCATACAAATTGAATAGATCGTATACTAATGACCCAAAGTGGATAACAAAGAATTTGAAGAACCTTATAGGTAAAAAGAGAGCTTGGTACAAAAGGATTAAAAATGGGGAGGTCACTTTAGAACAGGAATTCGTACAACTGGTTAGAAATGTTAAAAAAGAGATAAGGAAAGCAAAAAGGAACTATGAAGTTCGCATAGCAGGGCAAGCAAAGACAAATCCTAAAGGGTTTTTTCAGTTATATCGTACTAAGACTAGGGAAATGATAGGTCCATTAAAAACTGAGACAGGTCAAATAACAGATAGTGATGAAGAGATGAGTAGTATTTTTAATAAATATTTTGTATCTGTATTTACTAAAGAGGAACTTAACAATATGCCTTCAGCCGAACAAGTCTATGTGGGTGGGGACGAGGACAGGTTGACGAGTTTAGCAGTTACCAGGGAGGATGTTCTTAAACAAATAGTACAACTCAAACCAAACAAATCCCCAGGGCCGGATGAAGTGTTTGCTAGGGTGCTTAAAGAATGCAAAGAGGAGCTTTGTGACCCACTGTCAACCATATTTAATAAATCAATAGTGTCAGGCAGAGTGCCAGAGTTTTGGAAAGTTGCTAATGTGATACCAGTTTTTAAGAAAGGAGATAGATCACTTGCGTCTAACTATCGACCAATTAGCCTAACGTCTATTGTGGGAAAGTTACTCGAATCTATAATAGCAAATAAAATTCGTCTTCATCTTGAAAAACATAAATTAATAATTGAGTCGCAACATGGTTTTATAAATGGCCGTTCATGTTTAACAAATTTGTTATCTTTTTATTCTAGCATTGTTGAGGCAGTTGATAGTGGTAAGGATTGCGATGTTGTATACCTTGACTTTAGCAAAGCTTTTGATACAGTGCCACATGAAAGGCTGATTAAAAAAATAGAGTCTCATGGTATTGGGGGTGCTATATTAAGCTGGATTAGGGCATGGCTATACCAAAGGAAACAGAGAGTTAGTATAAATGGAATCAAGTCAGAGTGGGAAAATGTTGTAAGTGGAGTGCCTCAAGGCTCTGTCCTGGGACCTCTGTTGTTTATAATATATATAAATGATTTAGATTCAGGTTTGAGTAGCAACATTTGCAAATTTGCCGATGATACGAAAATCGGTAGGGAAATTAATTCGGAGGAGGACTCACTATCACTTCAAGTTGATCTAGATAGGGTTTTGAAATGGTCAAAGGAATGGCAGATGCAGTTTAATGCTGATAAATGTAAAGTTCTGAGGTTAGGTAATGATGATAGAGTTACAAGATACGAGCTAGATGGTGTTGTGATTGCGAAGTCGGATTGCGAAAGGGATCTGGGAGTTATGATTAGTAAGAATTTAAAACAAAAGGATCAATGCATAAATGTTCGTAATAAGGCAAATCGGACACTTGGATTTATTAATCGCAGCGTTAGTAACAAGACACCTGGTGTGGTTCTCAAGCTATATCTTGCTCTAGTTAGGCCCCATTTAGATTATGCAGTTCAGTTTTGGTCGCCATATTATAGAATGGATATAAATTCACTTGAACGTGTCCAGCGTAGGATGACTAAGTTAATTCCCCAAATTAGAAATCTTTCATATGAAGAAAGATTAACAAAGCTTAAGTTGCATTCACTGGAAAGGCGAAGAGTTAGGGGTGACATGATAGAGGTTTACAAGTGGATGAATGGACATAACCGGGGGGATATTAATAGGGTATTAAAAGTATCAACACAGGACAGAACACGAAACAATGGATATAAATTGGATAAGTTTAGATTTAGGAAAGACTTGGGTAAATACTGGTTCAGTAACAGGGTTGTTGATTTGTGGAACCAATTGCCGCGTAACATTGTGGAGGTGGGGTCCCTCGATTGTTTCAAGCACGGGTTGGACAAGTATATGAGTGGGATTGGGTGGTTATAGAATAGGAGCTGCCTCGTATGGGCCAATAGGCCTTCTGCAGTTACCTTTGTTCTTATGTTCTTATGTTCTTATCACTAAGAACATAAGAACAAAGGTAACTGCAGAAGGCCTATTGGCCCATACGAGGCAGCTCCTATTCTATAACCACCCAATCCCACTCATATACATGTCCAACCCACCCTTGAAACAATCGAGGGACCCCACCTCCACCACGTTACGCGGTAATTGGTTCCACAAATCAACAACCCTGTTACCGAACCAGTATATACCCAAGTCTTTCCTAAATCTAAACTTATCCAATTTATACCCATTGTTTCGTGTTCTGTCTTGTGTTGATACTTTTAATACCCTATTAATATCACCCCTGTTATGTCCATTCATCCACTTGTAAACCTCTATCATGTCGCCCCTAACTCTTCGCCTTTCCAGTGAATGCAACTTAAAATTTGTTAATATTTCTTCATATGAAAGATTTCTAATTTGGGGAATTAACTTAATCATCATAAGCCGGTCGGCCGAGTGGACAGCACACTGGACCGGGACCACATCCTGTGGCCCCGGGTTCGATCCCGGGCGCCGGCGAGAAACAATGGGAAGAGTTTCTTTCCCCCTATGCCCCTGTTACCTAGCTGTAAAATAGGTACCTGGGTGTTAGTCAGCTGTCACAGGCTGCTTCCTGGGGGTGGAGGCCTGGTCGGGGACCGGGCTGTGGGGACACTAAAGCCCCGAAAACATCTCAAGAAGATATCCTGCGCCGGACACGTTCAAGTGAATTTATATCCATTCTATAATACGGCGACCAAAACTGAACTGCATATTCTAAATGGGGCCTAACCAGAGCAAGATATAGCTTGAGAACCACACCAGGTGTCTTGTTACTAACGCTGCGATTAATAAATCCCAGTGTCCTATTTGCCTTATTACGAACATTCATGCATTGATCCTTTGGTTTTAAATTCTTACTAATCATAACTCCCAGATCCCTTTCACAATCCGACTACGCAATCTCAACACCATCAAACTCGTATCTTGTAACAATATCATCATTACCTAGCCTCAAAACTTTACATTTATTAGCATTAAACTGCATCTGCCAATCTTTTGACCATTTCAAAACCCTATTTAGATCAACTTGAAGTGATAGTGAGTCTTCTTCCGTGTTAATTTTCCTACCGATTTTCGTATCATCGGCAAATTTGCAAATGTTGCTACTCAAACCTGAATCTAAATCATTTATATATATTATAAACAACACAGGTCCCAGGACAGAGCCTTGAGGCACTCCACTAACAACATTTTCCCACTCGACTTAACCCCATTTTTACTAACTCTCTATTTCCTTTGGTGTACCCATGCCCTAATCCAGCTTAATATAGCACCCCCAATACCATGAGCTTCTATCTTTTTAATCAGTCTTTCATGTGGCACTGTATCAAAAGCTTTGCTAAAGTCAAGGTACACAACATCACAAACCTTACCACTATCAACTGCCTCAACTATGTTGGTATAAAAAGATAGCAAATTTGTTAAACATGAACGGCCATTTGTAAAACCATGTTGTGACTCGTTTATTAATTTATGTTTTAACACTAACAACCCCTAAAATCACTAACAACTCTTAAAATCACTAAGAATTGGTGATAAATGAGAAGTCATTAAATAAATACAATTAGTAAAGACAACACAAACCTGAACTTTGGAAGGAAGCGGAACTTTACTGAATAATTAATAAAATGTCAAAAATCAGTAAAGTGGTTTATTTCCCTATAGTTATCTCTCGCCGGAGTGAGAGAGAGAGAGAGAGAGAGAGAGAGAGGGGATATTGCAAATCAAATGCAATATCTTTCATAGACAACTGGGAACACTTCTATGGAAGAAATGAAATGTATGCTCGTGATGGGGTGCATCTATCGAGAGCTGGGGTTGTTGCTGTTGCGAACTCGCTAGAAGAAGTGGTTAGAGGTGTTTGTTTGGGTTTAAACTGTTAGTAGATAGAGGTATGGGAATTGATTTGGAGGAAGGAGGTAATAAAAGTATGTGTTTGTGGGAGAAAGGAATTGGCAAAACGATCAGGGAAAGAGAAGGTCCGCAAAATAACAATTCACTTAGGGTATATTACACTGACAGTAGAAGTCTAAGAAATAAAATTAACGAATTAAATGCTCTTGTCTGCACAGAAAAAATAGATATTATTGCACTTACCGAAACGTGGATGAATGTAGAAAATAGAGAACTATTAGCTGAATATCAAATATATGGATTTAAACTATTTCACACAGATAGATATATTAGACGAGGAGGTGGAGTAGCCATATATGTTAGGGACAATTTGAAATGTAGTCTCAAAGAGGGAATCAAAACAGAGCCACACACAGAAACTATTTGGATTGAATTAAACGAAAAAGCTAATAATATTATAATAGGAGTAATATATAGGCCACCAAATTTAGACAGAATGGAAGCAAAGCATCTATGGGATGAAATATCTAGAGCATCTAGATCTAACAGTATTTATGTCATGGGTGACTTTAATTTTAGCGGAATAAACTGGTTGAACAAAACAGGGAATAGTGAAGCAGAAGATTTTCTAGAATTAATTGACGATTGCTTTCTTACGCAACACATTAAGGAACCAACACGGGAAAATAATATTTTAGATTTAGTGTTAACTAACAGGGAAACGCAAATTAATGACATCGAAATAGGGAGTGAGCTAGGGAGCAGTGATCACAAAGAAATCAGATTTAGCATAGAATGGAATAGACCAGTAGGAGAAAATTCTGTTAAAGTGCCAGATTTTCGAAAAGCTGATTTTAATAGCCTAAGAAATTTTTTGGGTCAAATTGATTGGAAAGGCTTGGGTATGGGGTGTGGGCCGGTCTTGGAGCGAGACATGAACCCAGCGATAGGTGACTTAAATGGGGATTTCGATGTGGATTCAATATATAACTTATTTAAGAATATTCTAAACAAAGCACAGGAACGTAGTATACCATACAAATTGAATAGATCGTATACTAATGACCCAAAGTGGATAACAAAGAATTTGAAGAACCTTATAGGTAAAAAGAGAGCTTGGTACAAAAGGATTAAAAATGGGGAGGTCACTTTAGAACAGGAATTCGTACAACTGGTTAGAAATGTTAAAAAAGAGATAAGGAAAGCAAAAAGAAACTATGAAGTTCGCATAGCAGGGCAAGCAAAGACAAATCCTAAAGGGTTTTTTCAGTTATATCGTACTAAGACTAGGGAAAGGATAGGTCCATTAAAAACTGAGACAGGTCAAATAACAGATAGTGATGAAGAGATGAGTAGTATTTTTAATAAATATTTTGTATCTGTATTTACTAAAGAGGAACTTAACAATATGCCTTCAGCCGAACAAGTCTATGTGGGTGGGGACGAGGACAGGTTGACGAGTTTAGCAGTTACCAGGGAGGATGTTCTTAAACAAATAGTAAAACTCAAACCAAACAAATCCCCAGGGCCGGATGAAGTGTTTGCTAGGGTGCTTAAAGAATGCAAAGAGGAGCTTTGTGACCCACTGTCAACCATATTTAATAAATCAATAGAGTCAGGCAGAGTGCCAGAGTTTTGGAAAGTTGCTAATGTGATACCAGTTTTTAAGAAAGGAGATAGATCACTTGCGTTTAACTATCGACCAATTAGCCTAACGTCTATTGTGGGAAAGTTACTCAAATCTATAATAGCAAATAAAATTCGTCTTCATCTTGAAAAACATAAATTAATAATTGAGTCGCAACATGGTTTTATAAATGGCCGTTCATGTTTAACAAATTTGTTATCTTTTTATTCTAGCATTGTTGAGGCAGTTGATAGTGGTAAGGATTGCGATGTTGTATACCTTGACTTTAGCAAAGCTTTTGATAAAGTGCCACATGAAAGACTGATTAAAAAAATAGAGTCTCATGGTATTGGGGGTGCTATATTAAGCTGGATTAGGGCATGGCTATACCAAAGGAAACAGAGAGTTAGTATAAATGGAATCAAGTCAGAGTGGGAAAATGTTGTAAGTGGAGTGCCTCAAGGCTCTGTCCTGGGACCTCTGTTGTTTATAATATATATAAATGATTTAGATTCAGGTTTGAGTAGCAACATTTGCAAATTTGCCGATGATACGAAAATCGGTAGGGAAATTAATTCGGAGGAGGACTCACTATCACTTCAAGTTGATCTAGATAGGGTTTTGAAATGGTCAAAGGATTGGCAGATGCAGTTTAATGCTGATAAATGTAAAGTTCTGAGGTTAGGTAATGATGATAGAGTTACAAGATACGAGCTAGATGGTGTTGTGATTGCGAAGTCGGATTGCGAAAGGGATCTGGGAGTTATGATTAGTAAGAATTTAAAACAAAAGGATCAATGCATAAATGTTCGTAATAAGGCAAATCGGACACTTGGATTTATTAATCGCAGCGTTAGTAACAAGACACCTGGTGTGGTTCTCAAGCTATATCTTGCTCTAGTTAGGCCCCATTTAGATTATGCAGTTCAGTTTTGGTCGCCATATTATAGAATGGATATAAATTCACTTGAACGTGTCCAGCGTAGGATGACTAAGTTAATTCCCCAAATTAGAAATCTTTCATATGAAGAAAGATTAACAAAGCTTAAGTTGCATTCACTGGAAAGGCGAAGAGTTAGGGGTGACATGACAGAGGTTTACAAGTGGATGAATGGACATAACCGGGGGGATATTAATAGGGTATTAAAAGTATCAACACAGGACAGAACACGAAACAATGGATATAAATTGGATAAGTTTAGATTTAGGAAAGACTTGGGTAAATACTGGTTCAGTAACAGGGTTGTTGATTTGTGGAACCAATTGCCGCGTAACATTGTGGAGGTGGGGTCCCTCGATTGTTTCAAGCACGGGTTGGACAAGTATATGAGTGGGATTGGGTGGTTATAGAATAGGAGCTGCCTCGTATGGGCCAATAGGCCTTCTGCAGTTACCTTTGTTCTTATGTTCTTATGTTCTTAGAGAGAGAGAGAGAGAGAGAGAGAGAGAGAGAGAGAGAGAGAGAGAGAGAGAGAGAGAGAGAGAGAGAGAGAGAGAGAGAGAGAGAGAGAGAATTATCAGTGGTATGCGCCAAGCCATTACGACTATATAGCACTGGGAAAGGGTGAGGATAAGGATTTGGGATGGGACGGGGGAAAGGAATGGTGCCCATCCACTTGGACGGTCGGGGATTGAACCCCGACCTGCATGAAGTGAGACCGTCGCTCTACCGTCCAGCCCAAGTGGTTGGGCTGTCTCTCCCCGGAGAATCAACGTTGAGCTCTCGGGAAACTGGCCACAATACTTGGTTGCCTCTCCGTGATCAACGCAACTGTTTGGTCCAGACCAGACAGACCAGACACAACTGTTTGGTCCAGACCAGACAGACCAGACACAACTGTTTGGTCCAGACCAGACAGACCAGACACAACTGTTTGGTCCAGACCAGACAGACCAGACACAACTGTTTGGTCCAGACCAGACAGACCAGACACAACTGTTTGGTCCAGACCAGACAGACCAGACACAACTGTTTGGTCCAGACCAGACAGACCAGACACAACTGTTTGGTCCAGACCAGACAGACCAGACACAACTGCTTGGTCCAGACCAGACAGACCAGACACAACTGTTTGGTCCAGACCAGACAGACCAGACACAACTGTTTGGTCCAGACCAGACAGACCAGACACAACTGTTTGGTCCAGACCAGACAGACCAGACACAACTGCTTGGTCCAGACCAGACAGACCAGACACAACTGTTTGGTCCAGACCAGACAGACCAGACACAACTGTTTGGTCTAGACCAGACAGACCAGACACAACTGTTTGGTCCAGACCAGACACAACTGTTTGGTCCAGACCAGACAGACCAGACACAACTGTTTGGTCCAGACCAGACAGACCAGACACAACTGTTTGGTCCAGACCAGACAGACCAGACACAACTGTTTCGTCCAGACCAGACAGACCAGACACAACTGTTTGGTCCAGACCAGACAGACCAGACACAACTGTTTGGTCCAGACCAGACAGACCAGACACAACTGTTTGGTCCAGACCAGACAGACCAGACACAACTGTTTGGTCCAGACCAAACAGACCAGACACAACTGTTTGGTCCAGACCAGACAGACCAGACACAACTGTTTGGTCCAGACCAGACAGACCAGACACAACTGTTTGGTCCAGACCAGACAGACCAGACACAACTGTTTGGTCCAGACCAGACAGACCAGACACAACTGTTTGGTCCAGACCAAACACGTATGACCCTAAGGGTCCCACTGTCGAGGCCGATGTATTGAAACCGTCAATATTACGACGGTTTAGCGTCGTTGGGGATTCTAATAGGTCGCAAGTTTTAGCGGATTGGTCCATTACGTCATAAATTACGACGTATTGTTGATTGTTTGGGGAGATTGTTGCACGGTGAGGCGGAGATTGTTGCACGGTGAGGCGGAGATTGTTGCACAGTGAGGTGGAGATTGTTGCACGGTGAGGTAGAGATTGTTGCACGGTGAGGTAGAGATTGTTGCACGGTGAGGTAGAGATTGTTGCACGGTGAGGCGGAGATTGTTGCACGGTGAGGCGGAGATTGTTGCACGGTGAGGTAGAGATTGTTGCACGGTGAGGCGGAGATTGTTGCACGGTGAGGTAGAGATTGTTGCACGGTGAGGTAGAGATTGTTGCACGGTGAGGTAGAGATTGTTGCACGGTGAGGTAGAGATTGTTGCACGGTGAGGTAGAGATTGTTGCACGGTGAGGTAGAGATTGTTGCACGGTGAGGCGGAGATTGTTGCACGGTGAGGTAGAGATTGTTGCACGGTGAGGTAGAGATTGTTGCACGGTGAGGTAGAGATTGTTGCACGGTGAGGTAGAGATTGTTGCACGGTGAGGCGGAGATTGTTGCACGGTGAGGCGGAGATTGTTGCACGGTGAGGCGGAGATTGTTGCACGGTGAGGCGGAGATTGTTGCACGGTGAGGCGGAGATTGTTGCACGGTGAGGCGGAGATTGTTGCACGGTGAGACGGAGATTGTTGCACGGTGAGGCGGAGATTGTTGCACGGTGAGGCGGAGATTGTTGCACGGTGAGGTAGAGATTGTTGCACGGTGAGGCGGAGATTGTTGCACGGTGAGGCGGAGATTGTTGCACGGTGAGGTGGAGATTGTTGCACGGTGAGGCGGAGATTGTTGTTACGGTGAGGCGGAGATTGTTGTTACGGTGAGGCGGAGATTGTTGTTACGGTGAGGCGGAGATTGTTGCACGGTGAGGTAGAGATTGTTGCACGGTGAGGTAGAGATTGTTGCACGGTGAGGTAGAGACTGTTGTTACGGCAAGAGTTAAATAAAGTTTTATTATGCAAATATTCTCTACATTTCTCTGGAACATTTGAAACGAATAGTAACCAAAGTCGCGCCTGAAAGCACTGTGATTGGCTGATCAGGGAACACTGTGTAAGCCAATCAGAGCTGAGAGAGAATGGCTTCCATTCTCAGCCGTAAGTACCGGGTTCGAGTCCTAGCCGGAGCAGAAACAATTTGGCAGCGTTTTCTTTCACCTCATGCCTCTGTGCACCTAACAGGGGAATAGGTAGTTGGGAGTTAGACAGGTGCTACGGGTTGCTACCTGGGGAGATGTCTGTGTTAGAATTAAAAATATATAACTGAAAACTCACACCCCAGAAGTGACTCGAACCCATACTCCCAGAAGTATGGTCAAGTGGATTAAGGCGTCTTGTACATACCAGTTGCGTTGCTTCTGGGAGTATGGGTTCGAGTCACTTCTGGGGTATGAGTTTTCAGTTGCATATTGTCCTGGGGACCATTCAGGCTTGTTCGCACTTAAATATATATATATAGAAGAAGTAATAGAGGAAAAGAGATTGGTTAGAAAGGCAGAGCCCAAGAGCCTAACTACAGACACAAATGTTAAATATACACACACACACACACACACACACACACACACACACACACACACACACACACACACACACACACACACACACACACATACACACACACACACACATACTTTAACAAGACCTGTCTCCTGAAGCCCAGGTCAAAAGAATAACATCTGCAGCATATGCGAGGTTGGCTAACATCAGAACAGCCTTCAGGAACCTGTGTAAGGAATCGTTCAGAACCTTGTATACCACATACGTAAGACCAGTCCTGGAGTATGCGGCCCCAGCATGGAGGCCATACCTTGTCAAGCACAAGATGAAGCTTGAAAAAGTTAAGAGGCATGAGTTACGAGGACAGGCTGTGTGAAATTCACCTCACGTCGCTAGAAGACAGGAGTGCTCGGGGAGACATAATCACGACCTACAAAATTCTCAGAGGAATTGACAGGGTAGATAAAGATAAATAGTTTAACATGGGTCGTATGCGAACAAGGGAACACAGCTGGAAACTGAGTATCCACATGAGGCACAGGCACGTTAGAAGGAACTTTTTCAGTGTCAGAGTAGTTAACAGGTGGAATTCATTAGGCAGTGATGTGGTGGAGGCTGACTCCATACACAGTTTTAAATGTAGATATGATAGAGCCCAGTAGGCTCAGGAACCTGTACACCAGTTGATTGACATTTGAGAGGCGGGATCAAAGAGCCAGAGCTCACCCCCCCCCCCCCGTAAGCATAACTAGGTGAGTACACATATACACACTCGTCCGATGACAAACCCAGGGAGGATTGACTGGGAACCAATACATAATTGTTTGCCTCTGTTCGCCCAGATGTAACCGAGAGACATCTGGGCAAAGTAAAATCGACTGTGGGTCGTGTTCCAGGGAGAGACTAGTGGTCAAGGCTTACCAGGAGCTGTGGGAAGGGATCGAAAGCTTTCGGCCGGTTAGCAGAAGTCAACAGTCGTCTGCTCCTGTACCCACCTGTGTACAAAACAGGTAGGCCTAACCTCACTTGAATCATCTTTATCCCTGTCCTAGCTGCACCTTGGGTCAGAAAGGTCAAGAGGTCAGGTCATGATGGTCTAGGGGGGGGGGGGTAATCGGAAGCTCTGAGGTTCACTCCAGCGAGCGTCTTAAGATGTGTAAAGGGCGCACAATGGTTCGGTCACTGACTCAACTACCGTGAAATACCCGTGAAACATGGCGGAAATTGGTGGGGAGGGAGGGAGGGGGGGGAGGAAGGGGTGACCAAGGCAGTAATGGGGCGCTTATCTCCAGTACTAACCTATCAGTACCTACGGGGAAGTGAGGTCACCCAAGCTGTTCCACTACCCTCTTGTCTCACAGCCTTGCTCCCCCCCCCCCCCATGGTACAGCGGTCTCTGTAACAAGCATCTCTGTACTTGTTACAGTTTAAAGGCCCTGGCAGCCTCTGCACTCCCTCTTCCCCCCTACCCCCCCCCCCCTCTCCGGTTGTACGGCAAGTATTTGATTATATACTTATTGTCGTTGATTTTCTACCTGGCGAAGCAGAGATCTCTAACTGTCAATTAGAGGTCAATTGGCAGGCACAAGTGTTACTGAATAACAGCTAGTAGTTTGGTGGTGGGGGAACTACTCAGCCCTACATACCCCCCCCCCCTGTGTGTGTGTGTGTGTGTGTGTGTGTGTGTGTGTGTGTGTGTGTGTGTGTGTGTGTGTGTGTGTGTGTGTGTGTGTGTGTGTGTGTGTGTGTGTGTCTGTGTCTGTGTCTGTGTCTGTGTCTGTGTCTGTGTCTGTGTCTGTCTCTGTCTCTGTCTCTGTCTCTCTCTGTCTCTCTCTCTGTCTCTCTCTCTGTCTCTCTCTGTCTCTGTCTCTGTCTCTCTCTCTGTCTCTCTCTGTCTCTGTCTCTGTCTCTCTCTCTCTCTCTCTCTCTGTCTCTCTCTGTCTCTCTCTCTGTCTCTCTCTCTGTCTCTCTCTGTCTCTGTCTCTCTCTCTCTCTCTGTCTCTGTCTCTGTCTCTCTCTCTCTCTCTCTCTCTCTCTCTCTCTCTCTCTCTCTCTCTCTCTCTCTCTCTCTCTCTCTCTCTCTCTCTCTCTCTCTCTCTCTCTCTCTCTCTCTCTCTCTCTCTCTCTCATGCCGGCAATGATAAACACACCAAACTTTTTATTTTAAAGAATTGTTTAGTATAAAAGTATGTCATGTTATCCATTACTTAACTTTTATGTATTTCTTATTGGCCATGCATATTAGCGATGTAATTATCGGAAGAAAGCGCCAGGCCAGTGGTGACTACCTTGAGATGATTTCGGGGCTCAACGTCCCCGCGGCCCGGTCCTCGACCAGGCCTCCTCTACACAGACTACACAGTAGTCTCTTTTCAATTCTTTGAAAAAATTCTGAATGAGAATAAGGAGACATGTCAACCCTTCAATCTTGCGACACATGCCTCAGTTCCCTATACCTCACCTCAACCACTTGGGCTGGACGGTTGAGCGACGGAAGAGCTTCCTGCAGGTCGGCGTTCAATCCCCGACCATCCAAGTGTCAGCCTATATGACCTACAGGTTCATGACCTTGGTAAGACTTATTGTGCTCGAAGGAAATGTTCAGGAGTAATGTTTAGGAGTAATGTTCAGGAGTAATGTTCAGGAGTAATGTTCAAGATGTAATGTTTAGGAGTAATGTTCAGGAGTAATGTTCAAGATGTAATGTTTAGGAGTAATGTTCAGGAGTAATGTTCAGGAGTAATGTTTAGGAGTAATGTTCAGGAGTAATGTTCAGGAGTAATGTTCAGAAGTAATGTTCAGGATGTAATGTTCAGGAGTAATGTTTAGGAGTAATGTTCAGGAGTAATGTTCAGGAGTAATGTTCAGAAGTAATGTTCAGGATGTAATGTTCAGGAGTAATGTTTAGGAGTAATGTTCAGGAGTAATGTTCAGGAGTAATGTTCAGGATGTAATGTTCAGGATGTAATGTTCAGGATGTAATGTTCAGGAGTAATGTTCAGGAGTAATGTTCAGGATGTAATGTTCAGGATGTAATGTTCAGGATGTAATGTTCAGGAGTAATGTTCAGGAGTAATGTTCAGGAGTAATGTTCAGGATGTAATGTTCAGGATGTAATGTTCAGGATGTAATGTTCAGGAGTAATGTTCAGGAGTAATGTTCAGGAGTAATGTTCAGGAGTAATGTTCAGGTTGTAATGTTCAGGATGTAATGTTCAGGATGTAATGTTCAGGAGTAATGTTCAGGAGTAATGTTCAGGATGTAATGTTCAGGATGTAATGTTCAGGATGTAATGTTCAGGAGTAATGTTCAGGAGAAATGTTCAGGAGTAATGTTCAGGATGTAATGTTCAGGATGTAATGTTCAGGATGTAATGTTCAGGAGTAATGTTCAGGAGTAATGTTCAGGAGTAATGTTCAGGAGTAATGTTCAGGATGTAATGTTCAGGATGTAATGTTCAGGATGTAATGTTCAGGAGTAATGTTCAGGAGTAATGTTCAGGAGTAATGTTCAGGATGTAATGTTCCGGATGTAATGTTCAGGATGTAATGTTCAGGATGTAATGTTCAGGAGTAATGTTCAGGAGTAATGTTCAGGAGTAATGTTCAGGATGTAATGTTCAGGATGTAATGTTCAGGATGTAATGTTCAGGAGTAATGTTCAGGAGTAATGTTCAGGAGTAATGTTCAGGAGTAATGTTCAGGAGTAATGTTCAGGAGTAATGTTCAGGAGTAATGTTCAGGATGTAATGTTCAGGAGTAATGTTCAGGAGTAATGTTCAGGAGTAATGTTCAGGATGTAATGTTCAGGAGTAATGTTCAGGAGTAATGTTCAGGAGTAATGTTCAGGAGTAATGTTCAGGAGTAATGTTCAGGAGTAATGTTCAGGATGTAATGAGTTGGAAGATTTATCTCAGGTGCCCTCCCGCGCACTCATACAATCACCTGGCCTCATGTCCACACTCATTACAATCACCTGGCCTCATGTCCACACTCATTACAATCACCTGGCCTCATGTCCACACTCATTACAATCACATGGCCTCATGTCCACACTCATACAATCACCTGGCCTCATGTCCACACTCATTACAATCACCTGGCCTCATGTCCACACTCATTACAATCACCTGGCCTCATGTTCACACTCATACAATCACCTAGCCTCATGTCCACACTCATACAATCACCTGGCCCCATGTCCACACTCATACAATCACCTGGCCTCATGTCCACACTCATTACAATCACCTGGCCTCATGTCCACACTCATACAATCACCTGGCCTCATGTCCACACTCATTACAATCACCCGGCCCCATGTCCACACTCATTACAATCACCTGGCCTCATGTCCACACTCATACAATCACCTGGCCCCATGTCCACACTCATACAATCACCTGGCCCCATGTCCACACTCATACAATCACCTGGCCTCATGTCCACACTCATACAATCACCTGGCCTCATGTCCACACTCATACAATCACCTGGCCCCATGTCCACACTCATACAATCACCTGGCCCCATGTCCACAGTCATACAATCACCTGGCCTCATGTCCACACTCATACAATCACCTGGCCTCATGTCCACACTCATTACAATCACCTGGCCCCATGTCCACACTCATACAATCACCTGGCCTCATGTCCACACTCATACAATCACCTGGCCCCATGTCCACACTCATACAATCACCTGGCCTCATGTCCACACTCATACAATCACCTGGCCTCATGTCCACACTCATACAATCACCTGGCCTCATGTCCACACTCATACAATCACCTGGCCTCATGTCCACACTCATACAATCACCTGGCCCCATGTCCACACTCATACAATCACCTGGCCTCATGTCCACACTCATACAATCACCTGGCCTCATGTCCACACTCATACAATCACCTGGCCTCATGTCCACACTCATTACAATCACCTGGCCTCATGTCCACACTCATACAATCACCTGGCCTCATGTCCACACTCATACAATCACCTGGCCTCATGTCCACACTCATTACAATCACCTGGCCTCATGTCCACACTCATACAATCACCTGGCCTCATGTCCACACTCATACAATCACCTGGCCCCATGTCCACACTCATACAATCACCTGGCCTCATGTCCACACTCATACAATCACCTGGCCTCATGTCCACACTCATACAATCACCTGGCCTCATGTCCACACTCATACAATCACCTGGCCTCATGTCCACACTCATACAATCACCTGGCCTCATGTCCACACTCATACAATCACCTGGCCTCATGTCCACACTCATACAATCACCTGGCCCCATGTCCACACTCATACAATCACCTGGCCTCATGTCCACACTCATACAATCACCTGGCCTCATGTCCACACTCATACAATCACCTGGCCTCATGTCCACACTCATACAATCACCTGGCCTCATGTCCACACTCATACAATCACCTGGCCTCATGTTCACACTCATACAATCACCTGGCCTCATGTCCACACTCATACAATCACCTGGCCTCATGTCCACACTCATACAATCACCTGGCCTCATGTTCACACTCATACAATCACCTGGCCTCATGTCCACACTCATACAATCACCTGGCCTCATGTCCACACTCATACAATCACCTGGCCTCATGTCCACACTCATACAATCACCTGGCCTCATGTCCACACTCATACAATCACCTGGCCTCATGTTCACACTCATACAATCACCTGGCCTCATGTCCACACTCATACAATCACCTGGCCTCATGTCCACACTCATACAATCACCTGGCCTCATGTTCACACTCATACAATCACCTGGCCTCATGTCCACACTCATACAATCACCTGGCCCCATGTCCACACTCATACAATCACCTGGCCTCATGTCCACACTCATACAATCACCTGGCCTCATGTCCACACTCATACAATCACCTGGCCTCATGTCCACACTCATACAATCACCTGGCCTCATGTCCACACTCATACAATCACCTGGCCTCATGTCCACACTCATACAATCACCTGGCCTCATGTCCACACTCATACAATCACCTGGCCCCATGTCCACACTCATACAATCACCTGGCCCCATGTCCACACTCATACAATCACCTGGCCTCATGTCCACACTCACAATTAAGGAAATAATTCATAAACGAATGATATTTATTTTTCCTTTCGTCTTCTTGAGGTTATCTTGAGATGATTTCGGGGCTTAGCGTCCCCGCGGCCCGGTCCTCGACCAGGCCTCCTTCTTGTTAAACCCCCCTTCCCCCCAAGACGCAGCCCGTAGTAGCTGTCTAATTCCCAGGTGCCTAACTCCCAGTTGCCCTACTGCTAGGAAACAGAGGCATTAGGGTGAAAGACACATTTTGCCCATTTGTCTCTGCCTCTTCCGGGGATCGAACACGGAACCTCAGGACTACGAATCCGAAGCGCTGTCCAACCAGCTGTTTGGCGCCTTTCCTTTCGGGAATCCAGCAAACTCAATTCTTTTTTCACTTCTCCCTATCCAATCCTGCTCCTTTAGAAGTGTAGACCTAATTAGGAAACACAGCAGTAGAAGGAGTGACCTCCATAACGCGGACACTCGCTAGAGTAGGCAGAGTGAGCAGGGCGACCCACAACCTCTGGGATATCTCACATTATGGAGGGCGACCCACACCTCTGGGATATCTCACATTATGGAGGGCGACCCACAACCTCTGGGATATCTCACATTATGGAGGGCGACCCACACCTCTGGGATATCTCACATTATGGAGGGCGACCCACACCTCTGGGATATCTCACATTATGGAGGGCGACCCACACCTCTGGGATATCTCACATTATGGAGGGCGACCCACACCTCTGGGATATCTCACATTATGGAGGGCAACCCACACCTCTGGGATAGCTGACATTATGGAGGGTCCGTCTAATTACCACAAGCTACCACAAACTACACAAACTTCAGAAAGCTTCTTGGCAATACGTTAGTAATGAATAAATATGATATATTGAGTTAGGCTGACCTAACCTAACCTAACCTATCCTAACCTATCCTAACCTATCCTAACCTAACCTAACTTAACCAAACCTAACCTAACCTAACCGAAGCTTGGATCGTCGACTTGATTTGGCGTCACCAGCTTTTTATTTTCGTCTAATTTCTTTATAAAAAGATACTTTTTCAGATTAAAATTATGTTTTTTCGTGTTGTACATTCAGCACCAACATTATAATGAGTAAATATATCATATTTATTCATTACTAACGTATTGCCAGGAAGCTTTCTGAAGTTTGTGTAGTTTGTGGTAGCTTGTGGTAATTAGACGGACCGATTATGGAGGAACTACTGTCACAGAAAGATGCATTACTGGCAGGCACTTTGAGTCTTGTTGGCGTGAAGTTACATGAGGTGTGTGTGTGTGTTTGTACTCACCTAGTTGTACTCACCTAGTTGTGTTTGCGGGGGTTGAGCTCTGGCTCTTTGATCCCGCCTCTCAACCGTCAATCAACAGGTGTACAGATTCCTGAGCCTATCGGGCTCTGTCATATCTACATTTGAAACTGTGTATGGAGTCAGCCTCCACCACATCACCCCCTAATGCATTCCATTTGTCAACCACTCTGACACTAAAAAAGTTCTTTCTAATATCTCTGTGGCTCATTTGGGCACTCAGCTTCCACCTGTGTCCCCTTGTGCGTGTTCCCCTTGTGTTAAATAGACTGTCTTTATCTACCCTATCAATTCCCTTCAGAATCTTGAATGTGGTGATCATGTCCCCCCTAACTCTTCTGTCTTACAGCGAAGTGAGGTTTAATTCCCGCAGTCTCTCCTCGTAGCTCATACCTCTCAACTCGGGTACTAGTCTGGTGGCAAACCTTTGAACCTTTTCCAGTTTAGTCTTATGCTTGACTAGATATGGACTCCATGCTGGGGCTGCATACTCCAGGATTGGCCTGACATATGTGGTATACAAAGTTCTGAATGATTCTTTACACAAGTTTCTGAATGCCGTTCGTATGCTGGCCAGCCTGGCATATGCCGCTGATGTTATCCGCTTGATATGTGCTGCAGGAGACAGGTCTGGCGTGATATCAACCCCCAAGTCTTTTTCCTTCTCTGACTCCTGAAGAATTTCCTCTCCCAGATGATACCTCGTATCTGGCCTCCTGCTCCCTACACCTATTTTCATTACATTACATTTGGTTGGGTTAAACTCTGTGTGTGTGTGTGTTTGTGCGTGGGTGTGTGTAATGACGTCAGGATAGTCCCAGGATGTGCTGGTGTAGGGTGCCGAGGATGTGCAGACATCTACACTTGTCATTGAATGATTAGTTTATATCAGTTCTACTGATAATTGTCTCATAATTCGTAATGTCGTGATATAAACTGTGGCGATGTGTCTTATCTTTGTGATGTTACACCTGACATTGTATGTACAATGTGTCACTTTACACCTGACTTTGTCTGTACAATGTGTCACCTTACAGCTGACTTTGTCTGTATAATGTGTCACCTTACACCTGACTGTGTCTGTATAATGTGTCACCTTACACCTGACTGTGTCTGTACAATGTGTCACCTTACACCTGACTGTGTCTGTATAATGTGTCACCTTACACCTGACTGTGTCTGTATAATGTGTCACCTTACACCTGACTGTGTCTGTACAATGTGTCACCTTACACCTGACTGTGTCTGTATAATGTGTCACCTTACACCTGACTTTGTCTGTACAATGTGTCACCTTACAGCTGACTTTGTCTGTATAATGTGTCACCTTACACCTGACTGTGTCTGTACAATGTGTCACCTTACAGCTGACTTTGTCTGTACAATGTGTCACCTTACAGCTGACTTTGTCTGTACAATGTGTCACCTTACACCTGACTTTGTACAATGTGTCACCTTACAGCTGACTTTGTCTGTACAATGTGTCACCTTACAGCTGACTTTGTCTGTACAATGTGTCACCTTACAGCTGACTTTGTCTGTACAATGTGTCACCTTACACCTGACTTTGTACAATGTGTCACCTTACAGCTGACTTTGTCTGTACAATGTGTCACCTTACACCTGACTGTGTCTGTACAATGTGTCACCTTACAGCTGACTTTGTCTGTACAATGTGTCACCTTACAGCTGACTTTGTCTGTACAATGTGTCACCTTACAGCTGACTTTGTCTGTACAATGTGTCACCTTACACCTGACTTTGTCTGTACAATGTGTCACCTTACACCTGACTTTGTCTGTACAATGTGTCACCTTGCACCTGACTTTGTCTGTACAATGTGTCACCTTACACCTGACTTTGTCTGTACAATGTGTCACCTTACACCTGACTTTGTCTGTACAATGTGTCACCTTACACCTGACTTTGTCTGTACAATGTGTCACCTTACACCTGACTGTGTCTGTACAATGTGTCACCTTACACCTGACTTTGTCTGTACAATGTGTCACCTTACTAACTGTAAGCTTAAAATGTCACTCGCTTTAGGCCTAAAGTGTAAGTATGATATATATGGCTATATACACCTGGTTGGTCCAGCCAGGGTTGTAATGTGTAAGTTGTTATGGACTTAGGATATGATCCCCTTCTAACTCCTCTATTAACAATACCACTCATCTAACTATAACATACAACATTAACATAACTACAACATTAACATTAACATAACTACAACATTAACATAACTACAACATACAACATTAACATAACTACAACATACAACATTAACATAACTACAACATACAACATTAACCTAACTACAACATACAACATTAACATAACTACAACATACAACATTAACATAACTACAACATACAACATTAACATAACTACAACATTAACATTAACATAACTACAACATTAACATTAACATAACTACAACATTAACATTAACATAACTACAACATTAACATAACTACAACATACAACATTAACATAACTACAACATACAACATTAACATAACTACAACATACAACATTAACCTAACTACAACATACAACATTAACATAACTACAACATACAACATTAACATAACTACAACATACAACATTAACATAACTACAACATACAACATTAACATAACTACAACATACAAGATTAACATAACTACAACATACAACATTAACATAACTTCAACATACAACATTAACATAACTACAACATACAAGATTAACATAACTACAACATACAACATTAACATAACTACAACATACAACATTAACATAACTACAACATACAAGATTAACATAACTACAACATACAACATTAACATAACTACAACATACAACATTAACATAACTACAACATACAACATTATCATAACTACAACATACAACATTAACATAACTACAACATTAACATAACTACAACATACAACATTAACATAACTACAACATACAACATTAACATAACTACAACATACAACATTAACATAACTACAACATACAACATTAACATAACTACAACATTAACATAACTACAACATACAACATTAACATAACTACAACATACAACATTAACATAACTACAACATACAACATTAACATAACTACAACATTAACATAACTACAACATTAACATAACTACAACATTAACATAACTACAACATTAACATTAACATAACTACAACATACAACATTAACATAACTACAACATTAACATTAACATAACTACAACATTAACATAACTACAACATTAACATAACTACAACATTAACATAACTACAACATACAACATTAACATAACTACAACATACAAGATTAACATAACTACAACATACAACATTATCATAACTACAACATACAACATTAACATAACTACAACATTAACATAACTACAACATTAACATTAACATAACTACAACATTAACATAACTACAACATTAACATAACTACAACATACAACATTAACATAACTACAACATACAACATTAACATAACTACAACATACAAGATTAACATAACTACAACATACAACATTAACATAACTACAACATTAACATAACTACAACATACAAGAAAAACATAACTACAACATACAACATTAACATAACTACAACATTAACATAACTACAACATTAACATAACTTCAACATACAACATTAACATAACTACAACATACAACATTAACATAACTACAACATACAACATTAACATAACTACAACATACAACATTAACATAACTACAACATACAACATACAACATAACTACAACATTAACATAACTACAACATACAACATACAACATAACTACAACATACAACATTAACATAACTACAACATACAACATTAACATAACTACAACATTAACATAACTACAACATACAACATTAACATAACTACAACATTAACATAACTACAACATACAACATTAACATAACTACAACATACAACATTAACATAACTACAACATTAACATAACTACAACATACAACATTAACATAACTACAACATTAACCTAACTACAACATACAACATTAACATAACTACAACATACAACATTAACATAACTACAACATTAACATAACTACAACATACAACATTAACATAACTACAACATACAACATTAACATAACTACAACATTAACCTAACTACAACATACAACATTAACATAACTACAACATACAACATTAACATAACTACAACATTAACATAACTACAACATACAACATTAACATAACTACAACATACAACATTAACATAACTACACCTTCACTAACTCCAGTAAACACCTACCATGTCTCTGTGTTGTGCTGCCTTTGTTGTGGCTTTTGTGTAGTTAATG
Source organism: Procambarus clarkii (assembly GCF_040958095.1). NCBI lineage: Eukaryota > Metazoa > Arthropoda > Malacostraca > Decapoda > Cambaridae > Procambarus > Procambarus clarkii. The sequence goes on along the minus strand of NC_091180.1, from coordinate 10,664,715 downwards.
TACTGTACACTTTTATGTACACTTTTATGTACACTTTTATGTCCACTTTTATGTACACTTTTATGTACACTTTTATGTACACTTTTATGTACACTTTTATGTACACTTTTATGTACACTTTTATGTACACTTTTATGTACACTTTTATGTACACTTTTATGTCCACTTTTATGTACACTTTTATGTACACTTTTATGTCCACTTTTATGTACACTTTTATGTACACTTTTATGTACACTTTTATGTACACTTTTATGTACACTTTTATGTCCACTTTTATGTACACTTTTATGTACACTTTTATGTACACTTTTATGTACACTTTTATGTACACTTTTATGTACACTTTTATGTACACTTTTATGTACACTTTTATGTACACTTTTATGTACACTTTTATGTACACTTTTATGTACACTTTTATGTACACTTTTATGTACACTTTTATGTACACTTTTATGTACACTTTTATGTACACTTTTATGTACACTTTTATGTACACTTTTATGTACACTTTTATGTCCACTTTTATGTACACTTTTATGTACACTTTTATGTACACTTTTATGTACACTTTTAAGTACACTTTTATGTACACTTTTAAGTACACTTTTATGTACACTTTTATGTACACTTTTATGTACACTTTTAAGTACACTTTTAAGTACACTTTTATGTACACTTTTATGTACACTTTTAAGTACACTTTTAAGTACACTTTTATGTACACTTTTATGTACACTTTTATGTACACTTTTATGTACACTTTTATGTACACTTTTAAGTACACTTTTATGTACACTTTTATGTACACTTTTATGTACACTTTTATGTACACTTTTAAGTACACTTTTAAGTACACTTTTATGTACACTTTTAAGTACACTTTTAAGTACACTTTTATGTACACTTTTATGTACACTTTTATGTACACTTTTATGTACACTTTTATGTACACTTTTATGTACACTTTCTCGTGACAAATGTGATGAATATTGTTTTTGATTGATATCATTTTATTCACGTAGCCTTGATGTACCTTTACGAGGCTGTTGGTTTAATTGAACTATGCTGACGTCCGAGTCTTTTATAGAGTCTAAAGTTGTGGATGGAGGTGGCTTCCAGGACTTGTTCCGTCAGTGCCTACTACTTGTTGACCGCCCCTACACCGTCCCAGTATTTCCTGACATTTCTTCGGCACGTTTGTGTATCCAGCTTCCACCTGTGTCTTCTCTGGTGTGGGTGTATGTATATATATATGTGTGTGTGTGTTACGTATGCTTGTACATGTGTCCGTGTGAGCCTCCACGTGTCCGCCAATGTGTCCGTGTGAGCCTCCACGTGTCCGCTTATGTGTCCGTGTGAGCCTCCACGTGTCCGCTTATGTGTCCGTGTGAGCCTTCACGTGTCCGCTTATGTGTCCGTGTGAGCCTCCACGTGTCCGCTTATGTGTCCATGTGAGCCTCCACGTGTCCGCCCATGTGTCCGTGTGAGCCTCCACGTGTCCGCCCATGTATCCGTGTGAGCCTCCACGTGTCCGCCCATGTGTCCGTGTGAGCCTCCACGTGTCCGCTTATGTGTCCGTGTGAGCCTCCACGTGTCCGCCCATGTGTCCGTGTGAGCCTCCACGTGTCCGCTTATGTGTCCGCCCATGTGTAGGCTTCTCCTCGGCCGCTCACAACAGCCCCTGGAGACGCCCACTGAAACATTCCTCGAGGCGTCCCGCGGTTCACATGCAAATATGCTGCGAGTGCCTGAGCGAGCCTCTCTCTGTCGCTTCATAAACATTTATACATCAGGGCATGTATGCCGCATACATAAATTTGGGCGCATTAGGAGCGAGCAGTTGTATTGTGTGTTTGTGGGGGGGGGGGAGGGGGAGAGGTGCCATGGGGAGCTGTGTTAGTGGGGGGGGTTATTACCTTACGTTGATTCCGAGGTCTAACGTCTCCCCCGCGGCCCAGTCTCTCTGTTGGACGCGGCTGACGTATGAGTCACAGCCTGGTTGATCAGGTATCCTTTGGAGATGTTTATCCAGTTCTCTCTTGAACACTGTGAGGGGTCGGCCAGTTATGCCCCTTATGTGTAGTGGAAACGTGTTGAACAGTCTCGGGCCTCTGATGTTGATAGTTCTCTCTTGAACACTGTGAGGGTCGGCCAGTTATGCCCCTTATGTGTAGTGGAAGCGTGTTGAACAGTCTCGGGCCTCTGATGTTGATAGTTCTCTCTTGAACACTGTGAGGGGTCGGCCAGTTATGCCCCTTATGTGTAGTGGAAGCATGTTGAACAGTCTCGGGCCTCTGATGTTGATAGTTCTCTCTTGAACACTGTGAGGGGTCGGCCAGTTATGCCCCTTATGTGTAGTGGAAGCGTGTTGAACAGTCTCGGGCCTCTGATGTTGATAGTTCTCTCTTGAACACTGTGAGGGGTCGGCCAGTTATGCCCCTTATGTGTAGTGGAAGCGTGTTGAACAGTCTCGGGCCTCTGATGTTGATAGTTCTCTCTTGAACACTGTGAGGGGTCGGCCAGTTATGCCCCTTATGTGTAGTGGAAGCGTGTTGAACAGTCTCGGGCCTCTGATGTTGATAGTTCTCTCTTGAACACTGTGAGGGGTCGGCCAGTTATGCCCCTTATGTGTAGTGGAAGCGTGTTGAACAGTCTGGGGCCTCTGATGTTGATAGTTCTCTCTTGAACACTGTGAGGGGTCGGCCAGTTATGCCCCTTATGTGTAGTGGAAGCGTGTTGAACAGTCTCGGGCCTCTGATGTTGATAGAGTTCTCTCTCAGAGTACCTGTTGCACCTCTGCTTTTCAAGATTGCAACCTCGCGTTGATTTGTCCGCATGTCTCTTTGTAGTCTCTTTATGGCTACTTATGTCTATGAACTTAGTCATAAAAGTATTTGTGTGTATGTGTGGTAACATACTGCGTGTATACTGCAAGAACTGTACATGTTTATCGTCCAGAAAGCTCGTTAATATGTAGATTGTTGAGATGTATACATGTATACATGTATATATATATATATATATATATATATATATATATATTATTAAATATGACCGAAAAAGTAAGATTAATAATTCTAACACGGATTTTTGTCGATCTTTCTTACGTTTCTTTACAAACGTAAGAAAGAAAGATCGAGAAAATTCGTGTTAGAATTATTAATCTTACTTTTTCGGTCATATTTAATAATATATATATATATATATATATATATATATATATATATATATATATATATATATATATATATATATATATATATATATATATATATATATACATATGTCGTACCTAGTAGCCAGAACTCACTTTTTGGCCAACTATGCAAGGCCTGATTTGCCTAATAAGCCAAGTTTTCCTGAATTAATATATTTTCTCTAATTATTTTCTTATGAAATGATAAAGCTAACGATGTCATTATGTATGAGGTCAATTTTTTTTATTGGAGTTAAAATTAACGTAGATATATGCTCGAACCTAACCAACCCTACCTAACCTAACCTAACCTATCTTTATAGGTTAGGTTAGGTTAGGTTAGGTAGCTGAAAAAGTTAGGTTAGGTTAGGTTAGGTAGGTTAGGTAGTCGAAAAACAATTAGTTCATGAAAACTTGGCTTATTAGGCAAATCGGGCCTTGCATAGTAGGCTGAGAAGTGCGTTCTGGCTACTAGGTACGACATATATATATACATATATATATATATATATATATATATATATATATATGTCGTACCTAGTAGCCAGAACTCACTTCTCAGCCTACTATGCATGGCCCGATTTGCCTAATAAGCCAAGTTTTCATGAATAAATATATTTTCTCTAAATTTTTTCTTTTGAAATGATAAAGCTACCCATTTCATTATGTATGAGGTCAATTTTTTTTCATTGGAGCTAAAATTAACGTAGATATATGACCGAACCTAACCAACCCTACCTAACCTAACCTACCCTATCTCTATAGGTTAGGTTGGGTTATGTAGCCGAAAAACTTTGGTTAGGTTAGGTTAGGTAGGTTAGGTAGTCGAAAAACAATTAATTCATGAAAACTTGGCTTATTAGGCAAATCGGGCCTTGCATAGTAGGCAGAGAAGTGCGTTCTGGCTATTAGGTACGACATATATATATATATATATATATATATATATATATATATATATATATATATATATATATATATACATATATATATATATATATATATATATATATATATATATATATATATATATATATATATATATATATATATATATTGTGACGGTAAAGCGTTGGTGTTCGGCTGTTTCAAAAGCTGGGGGCAGGGCCTCGTCACATCACAAAAAAAAGAGAAAAGTTTGTCCTTTCGTCTGTGGTAAGGTAATGGGAAGACACACAAAACACAAGTATATAAACAATGAAATTTTAATTACTCTAGAAAACAAGACATGAATAAAGACAATCTCATAAAATTCAACACTGGTCAACAAACAAAATAACATGAATAATAACTGGCAATGAAAAGTTACTCTAAGACCAGAATGCAAAAATATTGATAGCAAGATAAATTAATAATGGGTGCTGGAATACTGCCTTCAAGCTGCCACCTCCCTTAGTACACGAAAGCCAAGGCTTAGTCTACCAGCGAGAGATGTCAACTCCATGGAGCACAAAGATATTCTTACGAGTCTGGCGTGCTGCTGCCCAGACGTCGACTCGCGGTGGTGGTGGTGAGTGCAGGTGCGACGAGACACCAGCCAATCAGCAACAGGCAGGCAGAGGATGAGCAGTTTGCTGGTTACGGCGGGCTGTAGCAGGTGTCGGGGTGTGCATGGTACGATTTGCTTCCTGGGCAAAACGTTTGGCGATACTGGTGGACGTATCTTCTATATAGTATCTTGTACTTTACGACGTAATGATGTAGGGAAGAGCAGGCTCAATCTCTCTTGAAAGAGATTATCGTCACAATATATATATATATATATATATATATATATATATATATATATATATATATATATATATATATATATATATATATATATATATATATATATATATATAGACATATGTCGTACCTAGTAGCCAGAACTCACTTCTCAGCCTACTATTCAAGGCCCGATTTGCCTAATAAGCCAAGTTTTCCTGAATTAATATATTTACTATAATTTTTTTCTTATGAAATGATAAAGCTACCCTTTTCACTATGTATGAGGTCAATTTTTTTTTATTGGAGTTAAAATTAACGTAGATATATGACCGAACCTAACCAACCCTACCTAACCTAACCTAACCTATATATATAGGTAAGGTTAGGTTAGGTAGCCAAAAAAAGCTAGGTTAGGTTAGGTTAGGTAGGTTAGGTAGACGAAAAAACATTAATTCATGAAAACTTGGCTTATTAGGCAAATCGGGCCTTGCATAGTAGGCTGAGAAGTGAGTTCTGGCTACTAGGTACGACATATATATATATATATATATATATATATATATATATATATATATATATATATATATATATATATATATATATATATATATATATATATATATGTCGTACCTAGTAGCCAGAACGCACTTCTCAGCCTACTATGCAAAGCCCGATTTGCCTAATAAGCCAAGTTTTCCTGAATTAATATATTTTCTCAAATTTTTTTCTTATGAAATGATAAAGCTACCCATTTCATTATATATGAGATCAATTTTTTTATTGGAGTTAAAATTAACGTAGATATATGACCAAACCTAACCAACCCTCCCTAACCTAACCTAACCTATATTTATAGGTTAGGTTAGGTTAGGTAGCAGAAAAAGTTAGGTTAGGTTAGCTTAGGTAGGTTAGGTAGTCGAAAAACAATTAATTCATGAAAACTTGGCTTATTAGGCAAATCGGGCCATGCATAATAGGCTGAGAAGTGCGTTCTGGCTACTAGGTATGACATATATATATATATAAATATATATATATATATATATATATATATATATATATATATATATATATATATATATATATATATATATTATAATATATATATATATATATATATATATATATATATATATATATATATATATGTCGTACCTAGTAACCAGAACGCACTTCTCAGCCTACTATGCAATGCCCAATTTGCCTAATAAGCCAAGTTTTCATGAATTAATTGTTTTTTGACTACCTAACCTACCTAACCTAACCTAACCTAACCTAACTTTTTCCGCTACCTAACCTAACCTAACCTATAAAGATAGGTTAGGTTAGGTTAGGTAGGGTTGGTTAGGTTCGGTCATATATCTACATTAATTTTAACTCTAATGAAAAAAAAATGACCTCGTACATATTGAAATGGGTAGCTTTATCATTTCATAAGAAAAAAATTAGAGAAAATATATTAATTCAGTAAAACTTGGCTTATTAGGCAAATCGGGCCTTGCATAGTAGGCTGAGAAGTGCGTTCTGGCTACTAGGTACGACATATATATATATATATATATATATATATATATATATATATATATATATATATATATATATATATATATATATTATAATATATATATATATATATATATATATATATATATATATTATATATATATATATATATTATTACAGGAAAGACTGTTACCAAAATATACTAATATATATATATATATATATATATATATATATATATATATATATATATATATATATATATATATATATATATATATATATTATAATATATATATATATATATATATATATATATATATATATTATATATATATATATTATTACAGGAAAGACTGCTACAAAAATATACTAATATATATATATATATATATATATATATATATATATATATATATATATATATATATATATATATTATAATATATATATATATATATATATATATATATATATATATATATATATATATATATATATATATATATATATATATATATATATATATATATATATATATATATGTCGTACCTAGTAGCCAGAACGCACTTCTGAGCCTACTATGCAAGGCCCAATTTGCCTAATAAGCCAAGTTTTCATGAATTAATTGTTTTTCGACTACCTAACCTACCTAACCTAACCTAACCTAACTTTTTCGGCTACCTAACCTAACCTAACCTGTAAAGATAGGTTAGGTTAGGTTAGGTAGGGTTGGTTAGGTTCGGTCATATATCTACGTTAATTTTAACTCCAATAAAAAAAATTGACCTCATTCATAATGAAATGGGTAGCTTTATCATTTCATAAGAAAAAAATTAGAGAAAATATATTAATTCATGAAAACTTGGCTTATTAGGCAAATCGGGTGTTGCATAGTAGGCTGAGAAGTGCGTTCTGGCTACTAGGTACGACATATATATATATATATATATATATATATATATATATATATATATATATATATATATATATATATATATATATATATATATATATATATATTATATATATATATATATCGTACCTAGTAGCCAGAACGCACTTCTCAGCCTACTATGCAAGGCCCGATTTGACTAATAAGCCAAGTTTTCCTGAATTAATATATTTTCTCAAATTTTTTTCTTATGAAATGCTACCCATTTCATTATGAATTTGGTCAATTTTTTTTTATTGGAGTTAAAATTAACGTAGATATATGACCGAACCTAACCAACCCTACCTAACCTAACCTATCCTATCTTTATAGGTTAGGTTAGGTTAGGTAGCCGAAAAAGTTAGGTTAGGTTAGGTAGTCGAAAAATAATTAATTCATGAAAACTTGGCTTATTAGGCAAATCAGGCCTTGCATAGTAGGCTGAAAAGTGCATTCTGGCTACTAGGTACGACATATATATATATATATATATATATATATATATATATATATATATATATGTCGTACCTAATAGCCAGAACGCACTTCTCAGCCTACTATTCAAGGCCCGATTTGCCTAATAAGCCAAGTCTTCATGAATTAATGTTTTTTCGTCTACCTAACCTACCTAACCTAACCTAACCTAGCTTTTTTTGGCTACCTAACCTAACCTTACCTATAAATATAGGTTAGGTTAGGTTAGGTAGGGTTGGTTAGGTTCGGTCATATATCTACGTTAATTTTAAATCCAATAAAAAAAAATTGACCTCATACATAGAGAAAAGGGTTGCTTTATCATTTCATAAGAAAAAAATTATAGTAAATATTATAATTCAGGAAAACTTGGCTTATTAGGCAAATCGGGCCTTGAATAGTAGGCTGAGAAGTGAGTTCTGGCTACTAGGTACGACATATATATATATATATATATATATATATATATATATATATGTCGTACCTAATAGCCAGAACGCACTTCTCAGCCTACTATTCAAGGCCCGATTTGCCTAATAAGCCAAGTTTTCATGAATTAATGTTTTTTCGTCTACCTAACCTACCTAACCTAACCTAACCTAGCTTTTTTTGGCTACCTAACCTAACCTTACCTATAAATATAGGTTAGGTTAGGTTAGGTAGGGTTGGTTAGGTTCGGTCATATATCTACGTTAATTTTAACTCCAATAAAAAAAAATTGACCTCATACATAGAGAAAAGGGTTGCTTTATCATTTCATAAGAAAAAAATTATAGTAAATATATTAATTCAGGAAAACTTGGCTTATTAGGCAAATCGGGCCTTGAATAGTAGGCTGAGAAGTGAGTTCTGGCTACTAGGTACGACATATATATATATATATATATATATATATATATATATATATATATACATATATATATATATATATATATATATATATATATATATATATATATATATATATATATATATATATATATATATTATAGATGTTTAGATGTCATGTCTGTGACAGTAAAAAAAACATGCTTTTCTGAAAACTGTGTTTTTCATGTGAGGGAAATCTTCGAAACCTCTTTACCAATTGCTTTGAAATTTTGACACAACGTTATATTCGAATAGGCGCGTATTTTTATATATCTACTATATACATGCCTCACCTGTGACAGGAAAAAAAAACATTTTTTTTTTTTTTAAAACAGCGCCATCTGTTGGACGTAGGAGCAACACACGCTGTAATCTCTGAAAGTTCTTCAGCAATTGCTTTGAAATTTTGACACAACGTTGCATTCGAATAGGCTCGTCTTTTTATAAACCTACTATATAGATGCCACCCCTGTGACAGGTAAAAACATTTTTTTTGTAAAACAGCGCCATCTGTTGCACATAATAGCAACATTCAAGCTATACTAATTATGTCACGAATTACATTTCAATGTTTCCGATTGCATTGATATTTTTTTTTTTCATAGATTTCGATTTATTTTATTTTTGATTGTTTTATTTTGTGTGACATAGTGTTGGAATTGAGCTGTGTTGTTTACCATACTGCTCATTTCCCAAGTATAAGTACAGATGCCACACCTGTGACAGGTAAAACTATGCTTTTCTTGAAAAACAGCGCCATCTGTGGCATGTAAGAGCAACACACATGCAATATTTGATATGTTACAATTCCATTTCAATATTTGATTACATTGATAAACTTAATTTTCATAGATTTTGATTTATTTTCATTTTGATATTATTTCGTGTGAATTGCGTTGGAATTGAGCTGTGTTGTTTTCCAGATTGTTCATTTCGAGAGTAAAGTTTATTTTTATATTTTTTTCATATTTTCATTTCATTTTTTAATTGTTTTTCTTATATTTCAGTGATGGGAACATCAGATCACTTGTTGTTCCCAATTTTCTGATGGGAACATCAGACCATTTGGGAAGGCATCGGACGAGGGAGTGGGGAATGGTGGGGAGGACGAGGGGACAAGGGAGGGGGGGTAATGGTGGGGAAAGATGAGGGGACAGGAAAGTTTGGGATGGTGGGGACGAGGGGATGGGGAAATGGAGAATGGTGGGAGAAGACAAAGGGACAGGGGCGTGGGGTATGGTGGGAAGGAGGAGGGGATGGTGGAGTAGGGAATAGTAAGGAGGCCGAGGAGACGGGTGAGGGGAAATGGCGGGGAGGACTGGGGGAGAGGGGAAGGTTACTGTGGCTCAGCAACGCACATGCGTTACTGAGCCACAGCAACGCGTGGCCGGGTACTGCTAGGTAATTATGAGAAGAAGGCATCAAGCTGAGAAGGTTATTTAGCACCATCAAATGTGCGGGATATTCAAAAAGTGCTAAATATCACTAAGCTTTACATTCTCCCTTCATCTAATATTTTCTCTCTCTCTCTGTCTCTCTCTGTCTGTCTGTCTCTCTCTCTGTCTCTCTCTCTCTCTCTCTCTCTCTCTCTCTCTCTCTCTCTGTCTCTCTCTGTCTCTCTCTCTCTCTCTCTCTCTCTCTCTCTCTCTCTCTCTCTCTCTCTCTCTCTCTCTCTCTCTCTCTCTCTCTCTCTCTCTCCCCCCCCCCACAACTTGGGACTCAACACTCATCCCTGACACCGGACCAATCACCGCCCACCTCTCATGGTCTAATTGGTTACCCCCTCCCCCCCCCCTCCAGTAAACCACACGGCCACTCTAATTGCTGGTTCTGGGAGCTCTTGCGTTTACCTGCCAATTACCAGCATTTCTGTATTTGTTCGGCGATATATCTCTAAAATAGACATTATATATATATATATATATATATATATATATATATATATATATATATATATATATATATATATATATATATATATATATATATATATATATATATATATTGTGACAATAATCTCCTTCAAGAGATTGAGCCTGCTCTTCCCTCTACAAACACGTCGTTGAAATTATATAAAACGACTATGGAAGACATGTCCAACAACAACAACAACACCAGCAAGGCTTGCCAGGGTGAGCAAAACGGATGCAGCCAGCCACCTGTTCGGACTCAAACCACCAAACTACATGTTGATCGCTACCGGCTCCGCTGATTGGTCGCCGGTCTGGCTGCACCTGCACTCGCCCCCCCATACTACTTGATGTCTGGGGTCGCCCCAACCTCCTACCTCAGAATGTTCAGTGCTCTCGTTGTTACCACTCCTCCCGGCTAGACGCTAGCGTGTACTGAGGGAAGTGGTAGCTTAAGCCAATATTCCAGCACCTCCCATTTACTTGTATATTGCACTTCTTGTTATTTTGTCTTAACGTAACTTTTCATTGTGTCATCTAATTATTCTTATTATTTTGATTGATTTTATTATAAGAATTTGTTTGTGCATTTTATTCATGTTTTGATTTAATTAACGTAATTAAAATTTCATTGTTAAAGTTTACTTGTGTTTTGTGTGTCTTCTCCTTACCTTACCACAGACGAAGTTCCAGTTTTTTCTATTTTTTTTATAACTATGTGACGAGGCCATACCCCTAGCCTTAAACAGCCGAACACCAACGCGTTACCGTCACAATATATATATAAGTATATTTTGGTACAGTCTTTCCTGTAGACATATATCATTAAATATGACCAAAAAAGTAAGATTAATAATTCGAACACGAATTTTCTCAATATTTCTTATGTTTCTTTTCACTGTCGATGGTAATTGAAAAATTAATTCTCCAAAATTCATTTTTATTTCTAGTCTGACGCGACACTTGAACGCGTTTCGTAATAACTTATTGCATTTTCAAAGACTTTACTTTACACACACACAACTATAACCTGCAAACACTAAACAGAGTTCTACTATGCTGTAATTTAAACAGCTTTTCATTTTATATACCTGCATTTGGGTGAGGTGATATGCTACAATAGTTTTGGATGAGGAGAAAACAAACTTTCAACACAAGACAGAACACGAAATATTGGGTAATATTGGGTAAATTTAAAGGGAAGAATGGAAGTAAATGCAAAGGCCTATTGGCCCATATTTCTTGATGCTTCTTTATTGGTGCGGAGCCTTGAAGTGGGTAGAATATAGTTGTGAATTAATTGGCTGTTGATAGCTGGTGTTGACTTCTTAATGTGTAGTGCCTCGCAGATATCAAGCCGCCTGCTATCGCTGTATCTATCGATGATTTCTATGTTTTTTGTTAAGACTTCTCTGGTGATGGTCTGATTGTGGGAAGAGATTATATGTTCCTTAATGGAGCCCTGTTGCTTATGCATCGTTAATCGTCTGGAAAGAAATGTTGTTGTCTTGCCTATATACTGAGTTCTTTGAGGCTTACAGTCCCCAAGTGGGCATTTGAAAACATAGACGACATTGGTCTTTTTTAAAGCGTTCTGCTTTGTGTCTGGAGAGTTTCTCAAGAGTAGGTTGGCCGTTCTTTTGGGTTTTATAGTAAATCGTCAGTTGTATCTTCTGATTTTTGTCTGTAGGGATAACGTTTCTATTAACAATATCTTTCAGGACCCTTTCCTCCGTTTTATGAGCTGTGGAAAAGAAGTTCCTGTAAAATAGTCTAATAGAGGGTACAGGTGTTGTGTTAGTTGTCTCTTCAGAGGTTGCATGGCGTTTCACTTTCCTTCTTATGATGTCTTCAACGATACCATTGGAGTAGCCGTTGTTGACTAGGACTTGCCTTACCCTACAGAGTTCTTCATCAACTTGCTTCTATCCTGAGCTATCGCTGAGAGCACGGTCGACATAAGCATTAACAACATTCCTCCTGTACCTGTCTGGGCATTCGCTGTACAGGTACAAGAGGAGTGTTGTTAACGCTTATGTCGACCGTGCTCTCAGCCATAGCTCAGGATGGAAGCAAGTTGATGAAGAACACTGTAGGGTAAGGCAAGTCCTAGTCAACAATGGCTTCTCCAATGGTATCGTTGAAGACATCATAAGAAGGAAAGTGAAACGCCATGCAACCTCTGAAGAGACAACTAACACAACACCTGTACCCTCTATTAGACTATTTTACAGGAACTTCTTTTCCACAGCTCATGAAACGGAGGAAAGGGTCCTGAAAGATATTGTTAATAGAAACGTTATCCCTACAGACAAAAATCAGAAGATACAACTGACGATTTACTATAAAACCCAAAAGAACGGCCAATCTACTCTTGAGAAACTCTCCAGACACAAAGCAGAACGCTTTAAAAAAGACCAATGTCGTCTATGTTTTCAAATGCCCACTTGGGGACTGTAAGCCTCAAAGAACTCAGTATATAGGCAAGACAACAACATTTCTTTCCAGGCGATTAACGATGCATAAGCAACAGGGCTCCATCAAGGAACATATAATCTCTTCCCACAACCAGACCATCACGAGAGAAGTCTTAACAAAATACATGGAAATCATCGATAGACACAGCAATAGCAGGCGGCTTGATATCTGCGAGGCACTACACATTAAGAAGTCAACACCAGCAATCAACAGCCAATTAATGCACAACTATATTCTACCCACCTCAAGACTCCGCTCCAATATAAAAGCATCAAGAAATATGGGCCAATAGGCCCTTTGCATTTACTTCTATTTGTCCCTTTAAATTTACCCAATATTACCCAATATTTCGTGTTTTATCTTGTGTTGAAAGTTTGTTTTCACCTTATCCAAAACTATTGTAGCATATCACCTCACCCAAATGAAGGTATATAAAATGAAAAGCTGGTTAAATTACAGTATAGTAGAACTCTGTTTAGTGTTTGCAGGTTATAGTTGTGTGTGTGTAAACCAAAGTCTTTGAAAATGTAATAAGTTATTACGAAATGCGTTCAAGTGTTTCGTCAGACTAGAAATAAAAATGAATTTTGGAGAATTGATTTTTCAATTAACATCGACAGTGAAAAGAAACATAACAAATATTGAGAAAATTCGTGTTAGAATTATTAATCTTACTTTTTCATATATATATATATATATATATATATATATATATATATATATATATATATATATATATATATATATATATATATATATATATATATATATGTCGTACCTAGTAGCCAGAACGCACTTCTCAGCCTATTATGCAAGGCCCGATTTGCCTAATAAGCCAAGTTTACCTGAAATAATATATTTTCTCTAATTTTTTTCTTATGAAATAATAAAGCAACCCATTTCATTATGTATGAAGTCAATTTTTTTTTATTGGACTTAAAATTAACGTAGATATATGACCGAACCTAACCAACCCTACCTAACCTAACCTAACCTATCTATATAGGTTAGGTTAGGTTAGGTAGCAGAAAAAGTTAGGTTAGGTAGTCGAAAAAACATTAATTCATAAAAACTTGGCTTATTAGGCAAATCGGGCCTTGCATAGTAGGCTGAGAAGTGCGTTCTGGCTACTAGGTACATGTATATATATATATATATATATATATATATATATATATATATATATATATATATATATATATATATATATATATATATATATATATATATATGTCGTACCTAGTAGCCAGAACTCACTTCTCAGCCTACTATTCAAGGCCCGATTTGCCTAATAAGCCAAGTTTTCCTGAATTAATATATTTACTATAATTTTTTTCTTATGAAATGATAAAGCAACCCTTTTCTCTATGTATGAGGTCAATTTTTTTTTATTGGAGTTAAAATTAACGTAGATATATGACCGAACCTAACCAACCCTACCTAACCTAACCTAACCTATATTTATAGGTAAGGTTAGGTTAGATAGCCAAAAAAAGCTAGGTTAGGTTAGGTTAGGTAGGTTAGGTAGACGAAAAAACATTAATTCATGAAAACTTGGCTTATTAGGCAAATCGGGCCTTGAATAGTAGGCTGAGAAGTGCGTTCTGGCTATTAGGTACGACATATATATATATATATATATATATATATATATATATATATATATATATATATATATATATATATATATATATATATATATATATATATATATATATATATATATATATATATGTCGTACCTAGTAGCCAGAACGTACTTCTCAGCCTACTATGCAAGGCCCGATTTGCCTAATAAGCCAAGTTTTCATGAAATAATTGTTTTTCGACTACCTAACCTACCTAACCTAACCTAACTTTTTCGGCTACCTAACCTAACCTAACCTGTAAAGATAGGTTAGGTTAGGTTAGGTAGGGTTGGTTAGGTTCGGTCATATATCTACGTTAATTTTAAATCCAATAAAAAAAAATTGACCTCATATATAATGAAATGAGTAGCTTTATCATTTCATAAGAAAAAAATTAGAGAAAATATATTAATTCAGGAAAACTTGGCTTATTAGGCAAATCGGGCCTTGCATAGTAGGCTGAGAAGTGCGTTCTGGCTGCTAGGTACGACATATATATATATATATATATATATATATATATATATATATGTCGTACCTAGCAGCCAGAACGCACTTCTCAGCCTACTATGCAAGGCCCGATTTGCCTAATAAGCCAAGTTTTCCTGAATTAATATATTTTCTCTAATTTTTTTCTTATGAAATGATAAAGCTACTCATTTCATTATATATGAGGTCAATTTTTTTTTATTGGATTTAAAATTAACGTAGATATATGACCGAACCTAACCAACCCTACCTAACCTAACCTAACCTATCTTTACAGGTTAGGTTAGGTTAGGTAGCCGAAAAAGTTAGGTTAGGTTAGGTAGGTTAGGTAGTCGAAAAACAATTATTTCATGAAAACTTGGCTTATTAGGCAAATCGGGCCTTGCATAGTAGGCTGAGAAGTACGTTCTGGCTACTAGGTACGACATATATATATATATATATATATATATATATATATATATATATATATATATATATATATATATATATATATATATATATATATATATATATATATGTCGTACCTAATAGCCAGAACGCACTTCTCAGCCTACTATTCAAGGCCCGATTTGCCTAATAAGCCAAGTTTTCATGAATTAATGTTTTTTCGTCTACCTAACCTACCTAACCTAACCTAACCTAG
The DNA here is from genome assembly GCF_040958095.1 of Procambarus clarkii. Taxonomy (NCBI): domain Eukaryota; kingdom Metazoa; phylum Arthropoda; class Malacostraca; order Decapoda; family Cambaridae; genus Procambarus; species Procambarus clarkii. The sequence goes on along the minus strand of NC_091180.1, from coordinate 10,648,872 downwards.
CTTTTTTTGGCTATCTAACCTAACCTTACCTATAAATATAGGTTAGGTTAGGTTAGGTAGGGTTGGTTAGGTTCGGTCATATATCTACGTTAATTTTAACTCCAATAAAAAAAATTGACCTCATACATAGAGAAAAGGGGTTGCTTTATCATTTCATAAGAAAAAAATTATAGTAAATATATTAATTCAGGAAAACTTGGCTTATTAGGCAAATCGGGCCTTGAATAGTAGGCTGAGAAGTGAGTTCTGGCTACTAGGTACGACATATATATATATATGTCGTACCTAATAGCCAGAACGCACTTCTCAGCCTACTATTCAAGGCGCGATTTGCCTAATAAGCCAAGTTTTCATGAATTAATGTTTTTTCGTCTACCTAACCAACCTAACCTAACCTAACCTAGCTTTTTTTGGCTACCTAACCTAACCTTACCTATAAATATAGGTTAGGTTAGGTTAGGTAGGGTTGGTTAGGTTCGGTCATATATCTACGTTAATTTTAACTCCAATAAAAAAAAATTGACCTCATACATAGAGAAAAGGGTTGCTTTATCATTTCATAAGAAAAAAATTATAGTAAATATATTAATTCAGGAAAACTTGGCTTATTAGGCAAATCGGGCCTTGAATAGTAGGCTGAGAAGTGAGTTCTGGCTACTAGGTACGACATATATATATATATATATATATATATATATATATATATATATATATATATATATATATATATATATATATATATATATATATATATATATATATATATATATATATATATATATATATATATGTCGTACCTAGTAGCCAGAACTCACTTCTCAGCCTACTATTCAAGGCCCGATTTGCCTAATAAGCCAAGTTTTCCTGAATTAATATATTTACTATAATTTTTTTCTTATGAAATGATAAAGCAACCCCTTTTCTCTATGTATGAGGTCAATTTTTTTTATTGGAGTTAAAATTAACGTAGATATATGACCGAACCTAACCAACCCTACCTAACCTAACCTATATTTATAGGTAAGGTTAGGTTAGGTATATATATATATATATATATATATATATATATATATATATATATATATATATATATATATGTCGTACCTAGTAGCCAGAACTCACTTCTCAGCCTACTATGCAAGGCCCGATTTGCCTAATAAGCCAAGTTTTCATGAATTCATATATTTTCTCAATTTTTTTTCTTATGAAATGATAAAGCTACCCATTTCATTATGTAATAGGTCAATTTTTTTTTATTGGAGTTAAAATTAACGTAGATATATGACCGAACCTAACCAACCCTACCTAACCTAACCTAACCTATCTTTGTAGTTTAGGTTAGGTTAGGTAGCCGAAAAAGTTAGGTTAGGTTAGGTTAGGTAGGTTAGGTAGTCGAAAAACAATTAATTCATGAAAACTTGGCTTATTAGGCAAATCGGGCCTTGAATAGTAGGCTGAGAAGTGCGTTCTGGCTACTAGGTACGACATATATATATATATATATATATATATATATATATATATATATATATATATATATATATATATATATATATATATATATATATATATATACCTAACCTAACCTTACCTATAAATATAGGTTAGGTTAGGTAGGGTTGGTTAGGTTCGGTCATATATCTACGTTAATTTTAACTCCAATAAAAAAAATTGACCTCATACATAGAGAAAAGGGTTGCTTTATCATTTCATAAGAAAAAAATTATAGTAAATATATTAATTCAGGAAAACTTGGCTTATTAGGCAAATCGGGCCTTGAATAGTAGGCTGAGAGGCTGAGAAGTGAGTTCTGGCTACTAGGTACGACATATATATATATATAAATATATATATATATATATATATATATATATATATATGTATATATATATATATATATATATATATATATATATATATATATATATATATATATATATATATATATATATATATATATATGTCGTACCTAATAGCCAGAACGCACTTCTCAGCCTACTATTCAAGGCCCGATTTGCCCAATAAGCCAAGTTTTCATGAATTAATGTTTTTTCGTCTACCTAACCTACCTAACCTAACCTAACCTAGCTTTTTTTGGCTACCTAACCTAACCTTACCTATAAATATAGGTTAGGTTAGGTTAGGTAGGGTTGGTTAGGTTCGGTCATATATCTACGTTAATTTTAACTCCAATAAAAAAAAATTGACCTCATACATAGAGAAAAGGGTTGCTTTATCATTTCATAAGAAAAAAATTATAGTAAATATATTATTTCATGAAAACTTGGCTTATTAGGCAAATCGGGCCTTGAATAGTAGGCTGAGAAGTGAGTTCTGGCTACTAGGTACGACATATATATATATATATATATATATGTCGTACCTAATAGCCAGAACGCACTTCTCAGCCTACTATTCAAGGCCCGATTTGCCTAATAAGCCAAGTTTTCATGAATTAATGTTTTTTCGTCTACCTAACCTACCTAACCTAACCTAACCTAGCTTTTTTTGGCTACCTAACCTAACCTTACCTATAAATATAGGTTAGGTTAGGTTAGGTAGGGTTGGTTAGGTTCGGTCATATATCTACGTTAATTTTAACTCCAATAAAAAAAATTGACCTCATACATAGAGAAAAGGGTTGCTTTATCATTTCATAAGAAAAAAATTATAGTAAATATATTAATTCAGGAAAACTTGGCTTATTAGGCAAATCGGGCCTTGAATAGTAGGCAGAGAAGTGAGTTCTGGCTACTAGGTACGACATATATATATATGTATATATATGTATATATATGCAAACAAGCCTGAATGGTCCCCAGGGCTATATACAACTGAAAACTCACACCCCAGAAGTGACTCGAACCCATACTGCCAGGAGCAACGTAACTGGTATGTACAGGGACGCCTTAATCCGCTTGACCATCACGACCGGACATAAGGAAGTGATAGCCGAAGCTATTTGAACCACTTCCCCGCCGGCACTCGGATGGTAATCTTGGGCATAGCATTTTATCAAATCACCTCATTCTTTGGGGTGATTTGATTCTTTGAGGAACACAAAGTTTTGTGTTCCTCACGTGTGCCCCAAAGAATGAGGTGATTTGATAAAATGCTATGCCCAAGATTACCATCCGAGTGCCGGCGGGGAAGTGGTTCAAATAGGTTCGGCTATCACTTCCTTATGTCCGGTCGTGATGGTCAAGCGGATTAAGGCGTCCCTGTACATACCAGTTGCGTTGCTCCTGGCAGTATGGGTTCGAGTCACTTCTGGGGTGTGAGTTTTCAGATGTATATATATATATATATATATATATATATATATATATATATATATATATATATATATATATATATATATATATATATATATATGTATATATATATATATATATATATATATATATATATATATATATATATATATATATATATATATATATATATATATATGCATATATATGCACAAGAGAATGTCTGTCTGTCCAAAGTTGAAGGCGTTGGGTTAGCCTCACCAAAATTTGAAAAGGTGAATGGTCTGTGGTACGGGATGGCCATAGGCTCGTCAGGAGAGGTCAAAGTTTAATGCTTTAAGAAATATTAGCATTTATAAAGACCCTCAGGCCATTTTCACAGTCAAGTGTGAAATATGGTGTTAGGATTAAGGTCACTTTAGATTAGTTTCGTAATGTTAAGAGCTGATGCTCTTTAATTTGTTTAATGTATATATATATATATATATATATATATATATATATATATATATATATATATATATATATATATATATATATATATATATATATTTATATATATATATATATTTTATATATATTTATATATATATAGGTTTATATTCATGGCATCTATACCTTGTGTGACGTCATTGCGTTGCGTAAGGGAGCCGGTCGGCCGAGCGGACAGCACGCTGGACTTGTGATCCTGTGGTCCTGGGTTCGATCCCAGGCGCCGGTGAGAAACATTGGGCAGAGTTTCTTTCACCCTATGCCCCTGTTACCTAGCAGTAAAATGGGTGCCTGGGTGTTAGTCAGCTGTCACGGGCTGCTTCCTGGGTGTGGAGGCCTGGTCGAGGACCGGGCCGCGGGGACACTAAAAAGCCCCAAAATCATCTCAAGATAACCTCAAGATAACGTAAACAGACATCACGCGTTTGTTTATCTTCCCGCCCAATTATACCGCATGTCAGCGGTGTTCTGTGGAGCTTTTTGCGATAAGGAAAAGAGGAAAAATGAACAGAGAAGAAAAGCAAAAGAGTGAAAAAGGAACTGAAAAGCAATATGTGAGAAGCATACAGTTGTTTTGGTTCATCTTCGGGGGTCAACAGGGAAGGAGGTCGGGGGGAGGAGGATATATAGATAGATACAGATATCTATATATAATAGATAATGAGCGAGATAAAGAGATAGATAGATAGATAGCGAGAGAGGGAGAGAGAGAGAGTGAGAGAGAGAGAGAGAGAGAGAGAGAGAGAGAGAGAGAGAGAGAGAGAGAGAGAGAGAGAGAGAGCGAGAGAGAGAGATAGAGAGAGAGTGAGAGAGAGAGAGAGAGAGAGAGAGAGAGAGAGAGAGAGAGAGAGAGAGAGAGAGAGAGAGAGAGAGAGAGAGAGAGAGAGAGAGAGAGAGAGCGAGAGAGAGAGATAGAGAGAGAGTGAGAGAGAGAGAGAGAGAGAGAGAGAGAGAGAGAGAGAGAGAGAGAGAGAGAGAGAGAGAGAGAGAGAGAGAGAGAGAGAGAGTGAGAGAGATAGAGAGAGAGAGAGTGAGAGATAGAGAGAGAGAGAGAGAGAGAGAGAGTGAGAGAGATAGAGAGAGAGAGAGAGAGAGAGAGAGAGAGAGAGAGAGAGAGAGAGAGAGAGAGAGAGAGAGAGAGAGAGAGAGAGAGAGAGAGAGAGAGAGAGAGAGAGAGAGTGAGAGAGAGAGAGAGTTTAAATTAAGATGAGCTAGGTGCAGTTTCACCAGGCATATTCACCTTGTATGATAGATCCCTATATGATAGTTTCAAAGTACATTCTCATGATAACTGAGTCTTTAAGCAAGGCTTCAGATGAGCAGAACCAGGATAACAGCTCTTGTAAGGCTGGCTATTATCAGAACAGCCTTCAGGAACCTGTGTAAGGAATCATTCAGAATCTTGTATACCACATATGTAAGACCAATCCTGGAGTATGCGGCCCCAGCATGGAGCCCGTACCTTGTCAAGCACAAGACGAAGCTGGAAAAAGTTCAGAGGTATGCCACTAGACTGGTCCCAGAACTAAGAGGCATGAGTTATGAGGAAAGGCTGCGTGAAATACACCTCACGACACAGGAACACAGAGGAGTAAGGTGAGACATGATCACTACCTACAAAATTTTCAGAGGAATTGACAGGGTAGACAAAAATAAACTGTTAAACACAGGTGACACTTGAACATGAGGACACAACAGAGTACCCAAATGAGCCACAGGAACATTAGATAGAACTTTTTCAGTGTCAGAATTGTTAGCAGATGGAATCCTTTAAACAGTGATGTGGTGGAGGCTGACTCCATACACAGTTTCAAATGTAGATATGACAGAACCAAGTAGGTTCAGGAATTTGTACATCAGTTGATTGACGGTTGAGAGGCGGGACCAAAGACCCAGAGCTCAACCCCCGCAAGTACAACTAGGTGAGCTAAACTAGGTGAGTACAGTTTCATTAGCTACTTATTAATTATATGAATTATACCCCTGCCAGGGAAGTACAGCCCCTGCCAGGGAAGTACAGCCCCTGCCAGGGAAGTACAGCCCCTGCCAAGGAAGTACAGCCCCTGCCAGGGAAGTACAGCCCCAGCCAGGGAAGTACAGCCCCTGCCAGGGAAGTACAGCCCCTGCCAAGGAAGTACAGCCCCTGCCAGGGAAGTACAGCCCCTGCCAGGGAAGTACAGCCCCTGCCAGGGAAGTACAGCTCCTGCCAGGGAAGTACAGCCCCTGCCAGGGAAGTACAGCCCCTGCCAGGGAAGTACAGCCCCTGCCAGGGAAGTACAGCTCCTGCCAGGGAAGTACAGCCCCTGCCAGGGAAGTACAGCCCCTGCCAGGGAAGTACAGCCCCTGCCAGGGAAGTACAGCTCCTGCCAGGGAAGTACAGCCCCTGCCAGGGAAGTACAGCCCCTGCCAGGGAAGTACAGCCCCTGCCAGGGAAGTACAGCCCCTGCCAGGGAAGTACAGCCCCTGCCAGGGAAGTACAGCTCCTGCCAGGGAAGTACAGCCCCTGTCAGGGAAGTACAGCTCCTGCCAGGGAAGTACAGCCCCTGCCAGGGAAGTGCAGCCCCTGCCAGGGAAGTGCAGCCCCTGCCAGGGAAGTACAGCTCCTGCCAGGGAAGTACAGCCCCTGCCAGGGAAGTGCAGCCCCTGCCAGGGAAGTGCAGCCCCTGCCAGGGAAGTGCAGCCCCTGCCAGGGAAGTGCAGCCCCTGCCAGGGAAGTGCAGCCCCTGCCAGGGAAGTGCAGCCCCTGCCAGGGAAGTACAGCCCCTGCCAGGGAAGTACAGCTCCTGCCAGGGAAGTACAGCCCCTGCCAGGGAAGTGCAGCCCCTGCCAGGGAAGTACAGCCCCTGCCTGGGAAGTACAGCCCCTGCCAGGGAAGTACAGCCCCTGCCAGGGAAGTACAACATCTTTAAGGCCATCTTAGCGTCAGGAGATTCTCAGACGCCTTCAAGAGGGCGAAAATGATCTTCACCCCATAGCTCCCAAAAAGCCCACATCACCCAGAGAACTACTAACCATCTAACTCTTGGAAACTCTTGGTAAATGCTTCTAAAAGAGCATTTAGATATGAGATATGCTCTCATCGAAAAGAGCATATCATTCCTCACAGGTACTTTCTGTGGGAGGTACCAATGTGGTACAAAGGCCTACATCATGTAAGGGAATGCTATAGTGCTTTCGACCCATCATGGAGTCTTCTTCAGCAGCAATTGAGAGAATCCAGGCAGGGTAGGCCTATGCATGGGGCCAGGCATGGGAACGGAAGTAAAGAAAAGGGGCAGAAATGGGTAGAAGTGGGTATAGAAAGGTGAAGGAGGGAAGAGGCGGCAGGAACAAAAGGTCATACTAGTGCGTACTCATCAGCAGTCGATGAGTCACAATAACGTGGCTGATGAAATGATGAGCAAACCACAAGTCAGAGGATGAAGAGAAGTCGACGTTTCGGTCCCTCGAATGATACATCAAGTCATGACAGGACTTGATAATAGTCCGGGACCGACTGAAACGTCGTCGCTTCTCCATCTTGTGATGTGTGGTCATCATAGGTCATGTAATTTCAGGTAACTTGGCTTATTTGGCAAATTGGGTCGAGCATAGTAGCCGGGAGCCGGTCGGCCGAGCGGACAGCACGCGGGACTTGTGATCCTGTGGTCCTGGGTTCGATTCCAGGCGCCGGCGAGAAACAATGGGCAGAGTTTCTTTCACCCTATGCCCCTGTTACCTAGCAGTAAAATAGGTACCTGGGTGTTAGCCAGCTGTCACGGGCTGCTTCCTGGGGGTGGAGGCCTGGTCGAGGACCGGGCCGCGGGGACACTAAAAGCCCCGAAATCATCTCAAGATAACCTCAAGATAGTAGGGGACAGAGCCCCCGGCGGACCCGGCAGGGAAAGATAAGACAGCAGGTGGCACAAGAAAGCAAACAAGAGCAGCAAATCAATCATAGATGAAATCTTTTAAGTCGAACTGAAGCTTGAAATTGTGGGTCTTTCAGAAGTACAGTTTTCTCCTGTGGTTGTGACAGATGTCATTTGTTTGTTGTCATCTGTGAATGTTCCAGCTGCCTCGCGCACGGCCCCGATACTCGATATAATTTTTGTTCTTGACTTTACATCGGAGAAAAAGTATTTCAGATTCCTTTCTATTTCACTTATGATCTTTTTACTCTCTTTGCCTCTCGTGGATTGTATGTGATTGTTGTAGGTTTAGTTCAATCGTTTCTACTTGTCTGCGTTGCCTTTCTTGTCGTTCCTGTGAGAGGGAACGCCGTTCCCGTTTCATCTTCAATATCTTACTCTTTTTTCTAACAGGAATGTGGCCTGAGCCTATTTTTGGGAGGCAGTGATTCAGGTTTGCATTTTCTTGCTGTTCTTCCCACTTTTTTTTCTGTGAGCTCTTGGCTTATTAGTTCCCTGTTAATCTGTTTCTTATTGAAACTAGCTGTACCCGGCAGCAACGCGTGGGTCCAGACATACAACATACACATACAGACATGATACATACATGTGCAAGTATGCTTCAAACACGCACCTGTGAATACATGCTAAATTCGCGTAATGGTATGATACATACACACACAGACATGTTATAGACCCCTGGCTGAACACAGACACTATAAACCCATGGCTAAACACAGACACACACAGACATGCTATAGCCCCATGGCTGAACACAGACACACACAGACATACTATAGACCCCTGGCTGAACACAGACACTATAAACCCATGGCTGAACACAGACACACACAGACATACTATAGCCCCATGGCTGAACACAGACACACACACAGACATACTATAGACCCATGGCTGAACACAGACAGTGGGGGACAGGGTGACAGTAGGGTGGTCAAGTCTGGTCCACTGCTGTCGTTGAGAATATGGTAGTGTTGACCGTGGACCAGTAGGCGGGATGGCTGGGAGAGGTATGGATGGCAGGGAGAGGTACTGTCTCTCTCTCTCTCTCCCCCCTCTCTCTCTCTCTCTCTCTCTCTCTCTCTCTCTCTCTCTCTCTCTCTCTCTCTCTCTCTCTCTCTCCCTCTCTCTCTCTCCCTTCTCCCTCTCTCTCTCTTCCTCTCTCTCTCTCTTCCTCTCTCTCTCTCTTCCTCTCTCTCTCT
>NC_091180.1:10580013-10637513 GCF_040958095.1 Procambarus clarkii | reverse complement strand
GTCACCACCAGGCCACGCCCAGCACCAGAGTCCACACCATCCCTGGCAGCGGAAGCCACCACCCCCCACTGCGGAGAGTCCCCCGGCGGAGAAAGAACCGAAGGCACGTCCGAGACACAGGCACCAGCACCAGCAGGCACATGGACCTCCGCCACCACGAACCGCGAAGACATCGACGCATCCGTATCCACACTGTCAACATCCGAAGCCCTACAGTCACTGAAGTCACCAACGTCGGCCCAGGAAGAAGACGAACGCCGGGAACGTTTGGGCACCGGCCGGATATCGTCCGAGCCGGTAAGTGACCCAGAAACACGGGTACCACGAGCCGAAGGAACCGACGCCAGGACGGCAGCAGCCTCTACCACAGGAGGAACCGGGCCACACACAGCAGGAGGCTCCGCAGTCACCCCAGCACCAAGCACATCCGGGACCCGAGTCACGGACACAGGGCCAGGCGCAGCATCAGAAGACAGCGACGTCACACAGGGAGCTCCAGGAAGGCCCATGGGAGCAGTTGGAACAGCAACAGGATCAGGCAGACCAACCGACGGTACCTCAAGAACCGGAGGAGGGACGACAAGAACCGGAGGAACGGCAGGCGCCGCCGGGGAAGCTGCAGCAGCAGACGGGACGCGCACCACCTCATCAACATCACCGAAGACAGCCTCCAGAGGGAGCGGCGGGAAATCCTCGTCGCGGAACAAGTTGACAGGAGCAGCAGGGGCCTCAGAGCATCCGGCAGCCTGATGCCCCAACAGGCCACACCGGAAACAGGTACGAGGCTGCCGGGCATAATACACCCGGACGTAGAACCCCATAAGCCGGACAGAAGAAGGTATATCCGACCGCAGGCGCATCCCCAACGTGCGAATGTTTGTACGCCTCCCAGCATACCGCCCCGAGGAGAGCGTGTTCACCCGCACGCTGACAACAGTACCAAAACCCCCGAAGTAACGCCGGAGGAGGTCATCAGGGAATTCCAGGGGCGCACCATGGATACTGACATAAGTCAGGGCACCACTGCGGTCCGAAATCGCCACAGAGCCGGCATCGTCTGGCAACGGCAACGTACGCCCCTCGTACCGACGGAGGAAGTCCCGGTACTCGTCCTCCCCCACGAACTTAATAACAACCCGATGGGCCGAAACGAGCTCCACACCGTAAACAGCTTCCACCGGAACACGAAGCATGTCACACATCACCATCTCGATGGTCGGATAACCAGCCTTACAAGTAAACTCCAGGCCCACGGAGTTCACACGCTGAACAGGAGGAAGATGGCCCCCCATGTCAGAACTGCCACGTCAACGCAGCCAGGCAGGCAACAAAACTGGTAGGGCAATGACGCCCACACCACCTGGCGACCAAAACAGCAAACAACTCCCATAACATACTAATTGAACGCGCCCAAATTTTGTAAGTTTTGGGACGTCACTTCCGCCAGCTGGCAGTGTTTACATCGTCGTCGGCCGCTTCAGAGTTGACGAACTTCGCTCTCTTCTCGTATACGTCCTCTTGTGCCGCCAAATAGATGGACAACAATTGACTTATAACAAAATAGATATTACGTCGCACACTCTGCTCCTCTCGCACTATATTTTTCGCTTATTTATATCTATTGTGACTTGTGTGAGCAGTACATATAAGGCTCAACAACACAATATGACCCCAACCCCCACCGCCACAAAGGTGAGATTAGTTATGAGAGCAATAAGAGTTCTGTCCATGAACCATTTGTCGGGCATAATGGTTTTAGCACCGTTCCTTAAGTCCGTCCTCATGTCACTGTTCTACATCTCTCTCATACCCTGTTAACTGCTGTGTAGTGCTGTGTAGTGCTGTGTAGTGTAGTGCTGTGTAGTGCTGTGTAGTGTAGTGTAGTGCTGTGTAGTGCTGTGTAGTGTAGTGTAGTGCTGTGTAGTGTAGTGTAGTGCTGTGTAGTGCTGTGTAGTGCTGTGTAGTGCAGTGTAGTGCTGTGTAGTGCTGTGTAGTGCTGTGTAGTGTAGTGCTGTGTAGTGCTGTGTAGTGCAGTGTAGTGCTGTGTAGTGCTGTGTAGTGTAGTGTAGTGCTGTGTAGTGCTGTGTAGTGCTGTGTGGTGCTGTGTGGTGCTGTGTAGTGTAGTGCTGTGTAGTGTAGTGTAGTGTAGTGTAGTGTAGTGCTGTGTAGTGCTGTGTAGTGTAGTGTAGTGCTGTGTAGTGTAGTGTAGTGCTGTGTAGTGCTGTGTGGTGCTGTGTGGTGCTGTGTAGTGTAGTGTAGTGCTGTGTAGTGCTGTGTAGTGTAGTGTAGTGCTGTGTAGTGCTGTGTAGTGCTGTGTAGTGCAGTGTAGTGCTGTGTAGTGCTGTGTAGTGTAGTGCTGTGTAGTGCTGTGTAGTGCAGTGTAGTGCTGTGTAGTGCTGTGTAGTGTAGTGTAGTGCTGTGTAGTGCTGTGTAGTGCTGTGTGGTGCTGTGTAGTGTAGTGTAGTGCTGTGTGGTGCTGTGTAGTGTAGTGCTGTGTAGTGTTGTGTAGTGTAGTGTAGTGCTGTGTGGTGCTGTGTAGTGTAGTGCTGTGTAGTGCTGTGTGGTGCTGTGTAGTGTAGTGCTGTGTAGTGCTGTGTAGTGCTGTGTAGTGTAGTGTAGTGCTGTGTAGTGCTGTGTAGTGTAGTGTAGTGCTGTGTAGTGCTGTATAGTGCTGTGTAGTGTAGTGTAGTGCTGTGTAGTGCTGTATAGTGCTGTGTAGTGCTGTGTAGTGTAGTGTAGTGCTGTGTGGTGCTGTGTAGTGTAGTGCTGTGTAGTGCTGTGTAGTGCTGTGTAGTGTAGTGTAGTGCTGTGTATTGCTGTATAGTGCTGTGTAGTGCTGTGTAGTGTAGTGTAGTGCTGTGTAGTGCTGTGTAGTGCTGTGTAGTATAGTGTAGTGCTGTGTGGTGCTGTGTAGTGCTGTGTAGTGTAGTGTAGTGCTGTGTGGTGCTGTGTAGTGTAGTGCTGTGTAGTGCTGTGTAGTGCTGTGTAGTGTAGTGTAGTGCTGTGTAGTGCTGTATAGTGCTGTGTAGTGCTGTGTAGTGTAGTGTAGTGTAGTGCTGTGTAGTGCTGTGTAGTGCTGTGTAGTGTAGTGGCGGCTTAGTGCTCTCTGTCGTAACTGGCTTCCCCCTGGGCAAACAGATCCTTAATTGGCCCAAATCTCCAAACTGAGTTTACCTTGCGATGATTTCGGGGCTTAGCGTCCCACGGCCCGGTCATCGACCAGGCCTCCTTTTTGTTACACATCCCGAGGAAGCAGCCCGTAGCAGTTGTTTAATTACCAGACACCTATTTACTGCTAAGTGAACAGATGTATCAGGGTGAAAGAAACTCTGCTCAATTGGTTTCCGCCTCCGCCGGGGATCGAATCCGGAACCTTAGGACTACGAATCCCGAGCGCTGTCCACTCAGCCGTCAGACCCCCTTGAAAAAACACACACACACACAAATGGAATTTAATGTTAATAAATGTCATGTTATGGAATGTGGAATAGGAGAACATAGACCCCACACAACCTATATATTATGTGAGAAATCTTTAAAGAATTCTGATAAAGAAAGAGATCTAGGAGTGGTTCTAGATAGAAAACTATCACCTGAGGACCACATTAAGAATATTGTGCAAGGAGCCTATGCAATGCTTTCTAACTTCAGAATTGCATTTAAATACATGGATGGCGATATACTAAAGAAATTGTTCATGACTTTTGTTAGGCCAAAGCTAGAATATGCAGCTGTTGTGTGGTGCCCATATCTTAAGAAGCACATCAACAAACTGGAAAAGGTGCAAAGACATGCTACTAAGTGGCTCCCAGAACTGAAGGGCAAGAGCTACGAGGAGAGGTTAGAAGCATTAAATATGCCAAAACTAGAAGACAGAAGAAAAAGAGGTGATATGATCACTACGTACAAAATAGTAACAGGAATTGATAAAATCGACAGGGAAGACTTCCTGAGACCTGGAACTTCAAGAACAAGAGGCCATAGATTTAAACTAGCTAAACACAGATGCCGAAGAAATATAAGAAAATTCACCTTCGCAAATAGAGTGGTAGACGGTTGGAACAAGTTAAGTGAGAAGGTGGTGGAGGCCAAGACCGTCAGTAGTTTCAAAGCGTTATATGACAAAGAGTGCTGGGAAGACGGGACACCACGAGCGTAGCTCTCATCCTGTAACTACACTTAGGTAATTACACACACAGGGAGTGGTAGCCGGTGGCCGAGCGGGCAGCACGCTGCACACGTGATGCTGTGGTCCCGGGTTCGATCCCGGGCGCCGGCGAGAAACGATGGGCAGAGTTTCTTTCACCCTATGCCCCTGTTACCTAGCAGTAAATAGGTACCTGTGAGTTAGTCAGCTGTCACGGGCTGCTTCCTGGTGTGTGTGTGGTGTGAAAAAAAAAACAGTAGTAGTAGAAACAGTTGATTGACAGTTGAGAGGCGGGTCGAAAGAGCAGAGCTCAACCCCCGCAAGCACAACAAGGTGAATACATAGGCGCTGAAATACAGGCAAGTTTCCCTAACTTGTATACCATGCAAGGTGATGGAGAAGATCGCGAGGCAAAGGCTCGTAGAGCATTTGCAGGGAAATAGCTTTGTAACACACCACCAACATGGGTTCAGGGATGGTAAATTGTGCCTCACAGGTTTAATAGAATTGTATGACCAGGCAACACAAATTAGGCAAGAAAGAGAAGGAAGGGCAGACTACAGTTTCCTGGACTGTCAGAAAGTCTTTGACACAGTACCTCAAAAAATGGCTGTTATAAAAGTTGGAGCAGCAGGCAGGAGTAAAAGGTAAGATGCTCCAGTGGATAAGAGAGTATCTAAGCAACAGGAAACAGCGAGTAACTGTGAGGCGGGAGACATCAGAGTGGCGAGATGTCACCAGGGGGGTGCCACAGGGCTCTGTACTTGGACCCATCCTGTTTCTAATATATGTAAACGACCTTCCAGAGGGTATAGATTCATTCCTCTCAATGCTTGCTGATGATGCAAAAATTATGAGTAGAATCAAGACAGAAGAAGATAGACAGAGACTACAAGACGACTTGGAAAAACTGGAGGAATGGTCTAGAAAATGGCTACTAAAGTTCAACTCAGGAAAGTGTAAAGTAATGAGTAACGTAAAGTGTAAAGTAACCGAAGGGAGTAGGAGGCTGAACACAATGTACCATCTGAGGTGATATCCTGCAAGAGTCAAATAAAGAGTAAGATCTGAGGGTTTGATATCACACCGAAACTGTCCCCAGAGGCCCACATCAAAAGGATATCATGCTAGATTGGCCATCATGAGAACTGCCTTTAGAAACTTGTGTAAGGAATTGTTCAGGACCCTGTAAACCACTTATGTAAGACCAATTCTGGAATCTGTAACACCAGCCTGGAGTCCATACCTAGTTAAACACAAGACAAAGTTAGAGAAGATTCAGAGATATGCGACCAGACTAGTCCCGGAACTGAGAGGTATGAGCTACGAGGAAAGGCTAAAGGAGCTGAACCTCACATCCCTGGAAAACAGAAGAGTAAGGGGAGACATGATAACCACCTTCAAAATTCTCAGGGGAATTGAGAGGGTGGAGAAAGACAAACTCTTTAGAACGGGTGGAACACGAACAAGGGGACACCGGTGGAAACGTAGTACCCAGATGAGCCACAGAGACGATAGAAAGAACTTTTTCAGTGTCAGAGTAGTTAACAGGTGGAATGCATTAGGCAGTGATGTGGTGGAGGCTGACTCCATACACAGTTTCAAATGTAGATATGATGGAGTCTAGTAGGCTCAGGAATCTTCTGTACACCAGTTGATTGACAGTTCAGAGGCGGGACCAAAGAGCCAGAGCTCAACCCCCGCAAGCAGAACTAGGTGAGTACAACTAGTTGAGTACAACTAGGTGAGTACACAAGTCAACAAGTCACTGGTAACAGGTGAACTGCCAAAAATTTGGAAGACTGCCAATGTGGTCCCAATATACTAGACGAGTGATAGGAGGCACTGAACTACAGGCCAGTGTTCCTAACTTGTATACCATGCAAGATGATGGAAAAGATTGTGCGAAAAAAAGCTAGTGGAGCATCTGGAGCAAAAGAACTTTGTAACACAACATTGGCATGGGTTCAAAGATGGCAAATCATGCCTAACAGGATTAATTGAGTTCTATGACCAGGCAACAAAAATCAGGCAAGAGAGAGAGAGGGCGGGGCAGACTGCATATTTCTAGACTGCCAGAAAGCTTTTGACACAGTACCACATAAGAGACTAGTGCACAAACTGGAGATGCAGGCAGGAGTGAAAGGGATGGTACTCCACTGGATAAGAGAGTACCTTAGCAACAGGACACAGCGAGTAACCGTGAGGGGTGAGGTCTCTGAGTGGCGGGGAGTCACCAGTGGAGTCCCACAGGGATCAGTCCTTGGACCTATACTATTTCTGATATATGTAAATGATCTCCCAGAAGGAATTGGCTCGTTCCTCTCGATGTTTGCTGATGACACAAAAATTATGAGGAGGATCAGGACAGAGGAGGATAGTATGAGGCTACAAGATGACCTAGACAAACTGAAGGAATGGTCCGACAAATGGCTATTAAAGTTCAATCCAAGTAAATGAAAGGTAATGAAACTAGGAGGAGGAACTAGGAGGCCATTCACTGGATACCGAATGGGAGATGAAGTCCTTCACGAAACGGACAGAGAGAAAGATCTAGGAGTTGACATCACGCCAAACCTGATCCTGAAGCCCACATCAAAAGAATAACATCAGCGGCCTATGCGAGGCTGGCTAACGTCAGAACTGCCTTCAGGAACCTGTGTAAGGAATCCTTCAGAACCTTGTATACCACATATTGATTTGATTGTTGCCGCCGAAGGCGGCTAGTTTATTGTGCACCCCATACTCATCCTGTGAGCGGTAGCGCAAAAGCATTACAGAGGGCACAAAAGGTCTTTATCAGACCTCATCTTAGATTATTACTTAAACAATTTCTTCAATCCTTCACACATATGTAAGACCAATCCTGGAGTATGCGGCCCCAGCATGGAGCCCGTACCTTGTCAAGCACAAGACGAAGCTGGAAAAAGTTTAGAGGTATGCCACTAGGCTAGGCCCAGAACTAAGAGGTATGAGTTATGAGGACAGACTACGTGAACTGCACCTCATGTTGCTGGAAGACAAGAGCTAGGGGAGACATGATCACCACATACAAAATTATCAAGGGAATTGACAGGGTGGACAAGGATAGATTATTTAACACGGGAGGCACACGCACAAGGGGACACAGGTGGAATCTGAGTACCCAAATGAGCCAGAGAGACATTAGAAAGAACTTTTTCAGTGTCAGAGTGGTTATTAAATGGAATGCATTAGGCAGTGATGTGGTGAAGGCTGACTCCATACACAGTTTCAAATGAAGATATGATAGAGCCCAGTACGCTCAGGAATCTGTACACCAGTTGATTGACGGTTGAGAGGCGGGACCAAAGAGCTAGAGCTCAACCCCCGCAAGCACAATTAGGGGCGTACAATTACACACTTGAATATGAACACACACACACACTTGAACATGAACACACACACACACACACACTTGAACATGAACACACACACACACACACTTGAATATGAACACACACACCCACACACGCACTTGAACATGAACACACACACACACACACACACACTTGAACATGAACACACTCACACACACACACTTGAATATGAACACATACACACACTTGAACATGAACACACACACACACTGAAAAAATGTCCAAGATATGATGGACCTAGTCATACAGAAATGCCAGGAGGCCGAAGAGAGATTTATACCAACAGTAAAGGGAAAAAATAAGAAGGAATATAATAACCCATGGCTTAATAGACAGTGTCAGGAAGCAAAAATGGCCAGCAGGCGGGAGTGGAGGAAGTACAGAAGACAAAGAACAGAGGACATCAGGATCAGATACAACAGAGCTAGGAACGATTACATTAACATAAGACGAACATCGGAAAGGGACTATGAGAACGATATTGCAATCAAAGCGAAAAAACAACCTAAGTTACTACACAGTCATATAAGAAGAAAAATGTAGGTGAACGACCAAGTGACAAGACAAAGGAAGACAGAGGGGGGAACTACTGAAAGTGACAAGGAAATCTGCGAGGCACTGAATGCCAGTTTCCATGGAGTGTTCACTACCGAGCCTGAGCAGCTCCCATTGTTGGAAGGGGTTACCCTAGATGAAAGACTATCAGATATAGAGGTGACAGCAGAGGAGGTAATGAAACACTTGACAACTCTAGACTAGAGGCAACTAAAGCAGTTGGACCAGACAAAGTATCACCGTGGATACTAAAAGAAGCAGCGCAGGCCCTCAGCGTGCCTCTGGCAATGATCTTTAAAGAGTCACTTATGTCGGGAGAATTGCCCAGTTGCTGGAAGAAGGCAAATGTCGTGCCGATCTTCATGAAAGGTGATAGGGAGGAGGCACTTAACTATAGACCTGTATCACTGACAAGCATCCCCTGTAAAATACTGGAAAGAATAATTAGGCTACGACTGGTTGCACACCTGGAGAACATTAGGTTTGTGAACAAACATCAACATGGGTTCTGGACAGGGAAATGGTGCCTAACAAACCTTCTGGAATTCTATGATAAAATAACGAGGATAAGACAGGACAGAGATGGTTGGGCAGACTGCATATTTCTGGACTGCCAAAAAGCCTTTGATACAGTACCGCACATGAGACTGCTGTTCAAGCTCGAGAGGCAGGCGGGGGTGGGGGGAAAGGTCCTAGCATGGATAAGGAACTACCTAACAGGAAGGAGCCAAAGAGTTACGGTAAGGGGCGAGAAGTCGGACTGGCGAACAGTAACAAGTGGAGTACCACAAGGATCGGTGCTGGGACCAATTCTATTTCTTGTATATGTTAACGACATGTTTACAGGCGTAGAGTCCTACATGTCGATGTTTGCGGATGACGCAAAGTTGATGAGAAGAGTTGTGACAGATGAGGATTGCAGGATCCTCCAAGAGGACCTGAACAGGTTGCAGAGATGGTCAGAGAAATGGCTACTGGAATTCAACACGAGCAAATGTAAAGTTATGGAAATGGGACTAGGAGATAGGAGACCAAAGGGACAGTGCACAATGAAGGGAAACAGCCTACCTGTGACGACGCGCGAAAGAGACCTGGGGTTTGTTGTTGTTAAAGATTCGCTACCTGGAACAAAAATTTCCAAGTAGCACGGGCTATGGTGAGCCCGTAGGAGACCTGGGGGTGGACGTAACACCTAATCTATCTCCTGAGGCACATATAAATAGGATAACGACAGCAGCATACTCTACACTGGCAAAAGTTAGAACATCATTCAGAAACCTAAGTAAGGAGGCATTTAGGGCGCTTTACACTACCTACGTGAGGCCAGTCTTAGAGTATGCCGCCTCATCATGGAGTCCCCATCTGAAGAAGCATATAATGAAACTGGAAAAGGTTCAGAGGTTTGCAACGAGACTCGTCCCAGAGCTACGAGGGATGGGGTATGAGGAGCGCCTGAGGGAACTGTGCCTTACGACACTAGAAAGAAGAAGGGAGAAAGGGGACATGATAGGAACGTATAAGATACTCAGAGGGATTGACAGAGTGGACATAGACGAAATGTTCACACGGAATAGTAACAGAACGAGGGGACATGGATGGAAGCTTGAAACTCAGATGAGTCACAGAGATGTTAGGAAGTTTTCTTTTAGCGTGAGAGTAGTGGGAAAATGGAATGCACTTCAGGAACAGGTTGTGGAAGCAAATACTATTCATAATTTTAAAACCAGGTATGATAGGGAAATGGGACAGGAGTCATTGCTGTAAACAACCGATGCTCGAAAGGCGGGATCCAAGAGTCAATGCTCGATCCTGCAGACACAACTAGGTGAGTACACACACACTTGAACATGAACACACACACATACACACACTTGAACATGAACACACACACATACACACACTTGAACATGAACACACACACACTTGAACATGAACTCACACACACACACACTTGAACATGAACACACACACACACTTGAACATGAACATGAACACACACACACTTGAACATGAACACACACACACACACACACTTGAACATGAACATGAACACACACACACTTGAACATGAACACACACACACTTGAACATGAACACACACACACACACACATGAACACACACACACACACACTTGAACATGAACATGAACACACACACATGAACATGAACACAGACACACACACACACTTGAACATGAACACACACACACTTGAACATGAACACACACACACATGAACATGAACACACACACACGCCATACATTTTCCAGTCGTCTTCACTGTCACAAAAGCTTACACGGGAAACACTGCTCCTAGAGAGCTCCACACAGGAGCCACAAGTTCTCACAAGATGTATCATCTCATGAACATCTCTTCGACATTCCTAGAGAGCGACCGTGACACCCGCGGAGAGTGACCCTCATTCTTCCTACCCACCTACTTCTCCTCCTCTTTCCCCCACACCCTTTTACCCTATTTCGTGTCACTTCCACTCACCCCTCACACCTCACTCCCCCCACCCCTCTCCCCCCAGTGACCCTCCGCAATCTCCTACTGTCGTTCTTTGTTTGCTGACAAATTTGACGAGTTTCCGGTCAAACATGCGCCGACTGAATGCTGGTAAACAGTATTGTGTTTGTTTGTGTGTGTGTGTCGTCCGTAAATAGACACACCGCACTTCTAGGCCTATAGTATGCAAGGTCCAGTGTGCCTAACAGGCAGAATGATTTTCGTTATTTTCAAATATTTATTTCCAGATTGGTTCTTTTCTGACAATAATAATCTATTGGATCAGGAGCAGGAATTTCTGACTTAGCGTGGCAGCGTGGCAAGAGCTGGTCCTCGGTAGGTGGCAACACCGCACCCTGCCACATGTGTGCTGCTGCCATAGTTGACAACCCCGGCCACCTCTATACCTAGACCTTCACTCCTGGAACTCCGTAAACACCTCCAATTACAGGTCAATGGGTTGCCGTCACCCCATTTTGGACGACGTATTTACCGCCAATTTGTGACCTGAGTGAGAAGGTCGGTGTTTAATGGATGACTGGTGGGGGGGGGGGGGGAGGAAACGTAATGTGACCCTTAATGACTGTTGTTACAGCGCCCAAATTCCTTCGCCCAAACGGAGGGTGGGAATGAAGGGTGCCCTCACCTAGTTGTACTCATCTAGTTGTGCTTGCGGGGGTTGATTGATTGAGGGCGATTAAGCCACCCACGAGGTGGCACGGGCATGAGTAGCCCGGGAGTGTGGGGTGCTTGGAGTCATCACCAGTACCAGTAGCAGGTACTGGTGGCCTGTGGGTGAAGTTATAGCCTGCTGGAGGCTTGGCTGGTCAGGCAGGTGGCTTATGAACGGAGGCGTCGCGGGCCGTCTGCCGTCCTCAGCTCAATTCGGCGTTTGTTCTTCGTCGTGGCGTCGGAGGGTCGTCGTCGTCGTGCCGTTCCGGCTGTCCTTCGGGGTGAGTCTTGTAGTTACCTGGTTGATGGGGTTCTGGGAGTTCTTCTACTCCCCAAGCCCGGCCCGAGGCCAGGCTTGACTTGTGAGAGTTTGGTCCACCAGGCTGTTGCTTGGAGCGGCCCGCAGGCCCACATACCCACCACAGCCCGGTTGGTCCGGCACTCCTTGGAGGAATAAATCTAGTTTCCTCTTGAAAATGTCCACGGTTGTTCCGGCAATATTTCTTATGCTTGCTGGGAGGACGTTGAACAACCGCGGACCTCTGATGTTTATACAGTGTTCTCTGATTGTGCCTATGGCACCTCTGCTCTTCACTGGTTCTATTCTACATTTTCTTCCATATCGTTCACTCCAGTACGTTGGTATTTTACTGTGTAGATTTGGTACTTGGCCCTCCAGTATCTTCCAGGTGTATATTATTTGATATCTCTCTCGTCTTGTTTCTAGTGAGTACATTTGGAGGGCTTTGAGACGATCCCAATAATTTAGGTGCTTTATTGCGTCTATGCGTGCCGTATATGTTCTCTGTATTCCCTCTACTTCAGCAATCTCTCCTGCTCTGAAGGGGGAAGTGAGTACTGAGCAGTACTCAAGACAGGACAACACAAGTGACTTGAAGAGTACAACCATTGTGATGGGATCCCTGGATTTGAAAGTTCTCGTAATCCATCCTATAATTTTTCTGGCTGTCGCAATATTTGCTTGGTTATGCTCCTTAAACGTTAGGTCGTCAGACATTATTATTCCCAAATCCTTTACATGCTGTTTTCCTACTATGGGTACATTTGATTGTGTTTTGTACTCTGTATTATGTTTCTGTATTACTCTGTATTTCTGTACTCTGTATTATTGTACTATGTATTAGTACTCGAGGTCGTAGAATTTCTTGCGTAGTATTGAGAGGTATATGCAGTATTGCATGGTTTCGGCGTCGGCGTGTAGGGCGTCTGGGGTATTGCACAGTGTTTCTACCCTCGATACTGATGTTGCAGTGATGGACCACCTCTCGTCTCGCTGTCCCCGTCCGGGGGTGGAGACTGGGGTCGCCTGAGTGGAGTATGAAGCACACCGCTGGGGAGGGCGTCCTCGATAGTGGGAAAGCAACATGTCAATGACCTGGGAATAATGATGTCCGACGACCTAACGTTTAGGGAGCATAACCGATGGATTACGAGAACTTTCAAATCCAGGGATCCCATCACAATGGTTGTTCTCTTCAAGTCACTTGTCTTGTCCCGTCTTGAGTACTGTTCAGTACTCACTTTCCCCTTCAGAGCAGGTTATATCTTGAGGTTATCTTGAGATGATTTCGGGGCTTAGCGTCCCCGCGGCCCGGTCCTCGACCAGGCCTCCTTTTTGTTACATACCCCCCAGGGAGCAGCCCGTAGCAGCTGTCTAACTCCCAGGTACCTATTTACTGCTAGGTAACAGGGGCATCAGGGTGAAAGAAACATTTTGTCCATTTGTCTCTACCTCCACCAGGGATTGAACCCGAAACCTCAGGACTACGAATCCAAAGCGCTATCCACCCAGCTGTCAGGCAAGTAGGAGAGATTGTTGAAATTGAGGAATACAGAGAACATATACGACATACATAGACGCGATAAAGCACCTAAATGATTGGGATCGTCTCAAACCTCTTCAAATGTACTCACTAGAAAGAAGACGAGAGAGATAGCAAACAATATATGAAACTTCGGTTTCAACTCCTTTTGACCATGTCGTTGCTCAGTCGATTAAGGCAGCGTCTGGGATGCTCTCGGACGCAGGTTCGAATCCTCGTCACAGCCCTTGTGGATTTGTTCATTTGATGCATCACGCAATTGTGATTTCTGTGTGTAATATGTACATGGAAGATACTGTAAGGCCAGGTTCCTAATCTACACAGTAAAATAACAACATACTTGAGTGAACGACATGGAAGAAAATGCAGAATAGAACCAGTGAAGAGCAGAGGTGCCATAGGCACAATCAGAGAACACTGTATAAACATCAGAGGTCCACGGTTGTTCAACGTCCTCCCAGCGAGCATAAGAAATATTACCGGAACAACCGTGGACATTTTCAAAAGAAAAACTAAATAGTTTTCTCCAAGGAGTGCCGGACCAACCGGGCTGTGGTGGGTATGTGGGCCAGAGGGCCGCTCCAAGCAACAGCCTGGTGGATCAAACTCTCATAAGTCAAGCCTGGCCTCAGACCTGGCTCTGGCAGTAGAAGAACTCCCAGAACCCCATCAAGCAGGTTTCAAGCAGGTATCAAGCAGGTATCAAACAGGTATCAAGCAGGTTTCAAGCCGGTATCAAGCAGGTTTCAAGCAGGTATCAAGCAGGTTTCAAGCAGGTATCAAGCAGGTTTCAAGCAGGTATCAAGCAGGTATCAAGCAGGTATCAAGCAGGTATCAAGCAGGTTTCAAGCCGGTATCAAGCAGGTTTCAAGCAGGTATCAAGCAGGTTTCAAGCAGGTATCAAGCAGGTTTCAAGCAGGTATCAAGCAGGTTTCAAGCCGGTATCAAGCAGGTTTCAAGCAGGTATCAAGCAGGTTTCAAGCAGGTATCAAGCAGGTTTCAAGCAGGTATCAAGCAGGTATCAAGCAGGTATCAAACAGGTATCAAGCAGGTTTCAAGCCGGTATCAAGCAGGTTTCAAGCAGGTATCAAGCAGGTTTCAAGCAGGTATCAAGCAGGTATCAAGCAGGTATCAAGCAGGATTCAAGCAGATATCAAGCAGGTATCAAGCAGGTATCAAGCAGGTATGAAACAGGTATCAAGCAGGTATCAAGCAGATATCAAGCAGGTATCAAACAGGTTTCAAGCAGGTATCAAGCAGGAATCAAGCAGGTATCAAGCAGGTATCGAGCAGATATCAAGCAGGCATCAAGCAGGTATCAAGCAGATATCAAGCAGGTATCAAGCAGGTATCAAGCAGATATCAAGCAGATATCAAGCAGGAATCAAGCAGGTATCAAGCAGGTATCAAGCAGATATCAAGCAGGTATCAAGCAGATATCAAGCAGATATCAAGCAGGTATCAAGCAGATATCAAGCAGGTATCAAGCCGGTATCAAACATATATCAAGCAGGTATCAAGCAGGTATCAAGCAGGTATCAAGCAGATATCAAGCAGGTATCAAGCATATATCAAGCAGATATCAAGCAGGTATCAAGCATATATCAAGCAGATATCAAGCAGGTATCAAGCATGCATGAAGCAGGTATGAAGCTGGTATCAAGCAGATATCAAGCAGGTATCAAGCAGGTATCAAGCAGGTATCAAACATATATCAAACAGGTATCAAACAGGTATTAAGCAGGTATCAAGCAGGTATCAAGCAGGTATCAAGCAGGTGTCAAGCAGATATCAAGCAGGTATCAAGCAGGTATCAAGCAGATATCAAGCAGGTATCAAGCAGGTTTCAAGCAGATATCAAGCAGGTATCAAGCAGGTATCAAGCAGATATCAAGCAGGTATCAAGCAGGTATCAAGCAGGTATCAAACATATATCAAGCAGGTATCAAGCAGGTATTAAGCAGGTATCAAGCAGGTATCAAGCAGGTATCAAGCAGGTATCAAGCAGATATCAAGCAGGTATCAAGCATATATCAAGCAGATATCAAGCAGGTATCAAGCAGGTATCAAGCAGGTATCAAGCAGGTATCAAGCAGATATCAAGCAGGTATCAAGCAGGTATCAAGCAGATATCAAGCAGGTATCAAGCAGGTATCAAGCAGATATCAAGCAGATATCAAGCAGGTATCAAGCATATATCAAGCAGATATCAAGCAGGTATCAAGCATATATCAAGCAGGTATCAAGCAGATATCAAGCAGGTATCAAGTCGGTATTAAGCAGGTATCAAGCAGGAATCAAGCAGGTATCAAGCAGGTATCAAGCAGGTATCAAACAGGTATCAAGCAGGTATCAAGCAGGTATCAAGCAGGTATCAATCAGGTATCAAGTCGGTATCAAGCAGGTATCAAGCAGGTAACAAGCAGGTATCAAGCAGGTACAAAAGCAAGGTTACTAAAATAAGACCGGAAAAAGAAGGCTAGGTAGACTGTATTTTCCTAGATTATCAGAAAGTATTTGACACTTCCTGGTGAAGAGCTGGTGTATAAGATGGGGAAGTAGGATGCAGTAATTGGGCAAAAACACTGAACTAGGTATGGATTGACTAAAACAAAAACTGAGCTGAACAGTTTTCATTGAGAGAAAACAAAGAGTCACAGTCATGGAGGAGGTTTCAAGCTGGAGGAATGTAACAAGTTGGGTCCCACAAGGCTCGGTCCTGGGACCGCTGCTGTTCCTAATTTACATGAACGACCTGCCCGAGAGAGTGAGCTCACACATGTCAATGTTTGCTGGTAACACAAAGCTGACCAGGAGGACCCTAACAACAGAGGGAGACAGCAGGAAGTTACTGGAGGACCTTGACAAACTTCAGGAGCGGGAATCCAAGCAAACAAATGGTTGCTGGAATTCAATCTAATCGTGTAAGGTAATGAACATTGGAAAGGGGGAGAGGAGAGCGGGAGACATCTATACCTTTGGGAGGGAGGGAGACATCTATACCTTAGGGAGGGAGGCATCTATACCTTTGGGAGGAAGGGAGACATCTATACCTTAGGGAGGGAGGCATCTATACCTTTGGGAGGGAGGGAGACATCTATACCTTAGGGAGGGAGGCATCTATACCTTTGGGAGGGAGGGAGACATCTATACCTTAGGGAGGGAGGCATCTATACCTTTGGGAGGGAGGGAGACATCTATACCTTAGGGAGGGAGGCATCTATACCTTTGGGAAGGAGGGAGACATCTATACCTTAGGGAGGGATGGAGACATCTGTACCTTAGGGAGGGAGGCATCTATACCTTTGGGAGGGAGGGAGACATCTGTACCTTAGGGAGGGAGGCATCTATACCTTTGGGAGGGAGGGAGACATCTGTACCTTAGGGAGGGAGGCATCTATACCTTTGGGAGGGATGGAGACATCTGTACCTTAGGGAGGGAGGCATCTATACCTTTGGGCGGGAGGGAGACATCTGTACCTTAGGGAGGGAGGCATCTATACCTTTGGGAGGGAGGGAGACATCTATACCTTAGGGAGGGAGGCATCTATACCTTAGGGAGGGAGGCATCTACACTTCAGGGGGGAGGCAACATCAGGAATCAGAGAGAAAACTTTGGAGTTGATATAACACAACTCTTGTGTAACACTGAACCAAGACTGAAAATGTACTGGGGGTCAACACAAGCAGGTTACTGGAGGTCACCAAGTACTGGGAGGCCTACTTGTACCGGTGGTCAACAAGTACTGGGAGGCCTACTTGTACTGGTGGTCAACAAGTACTGGGAGGCCTACTTGTACCGGTGGTCAACAAGTACTGGGAGGCCTACTTGTACTGGGGTCAACAAGTACTGGGAGGCCTACTTGTACTCTTGTACTGGTGGTCAACAAGTACTGAGAGGCCTACTTGTACTGGGGGTCAACAAGTACTGGGAGGCCTACTTGTACCGGTGGTCAACAAGTACTGGGAGGCCTACTTGTACGGGGGTCAACAAGTACTGGGAGGCCTACTTGTACTGGTGGTCAACAAGTACTGAGAGGCCTACTTGTACTGGTGGTCAACAAGTACTGGGAGGCCTACTTGTACTGGGGTTAACAAGTACTGGGAGGCCTACTTGTACTGGGGTTAACAAGTACTGGGAGGCCTACTTGTACTCTTGTACTGGGGGTCAACAAGTACTGGGAGGCCTACTTGTACTGGGGGTCAACAAGTACTGAGAGGCCTACTTGTACTGGTGGTCAACAAGTACTGGGAGGCCTACTTGTACTGGTGGTCAACAAGTACTGGGAGGCCTACTTGTACTGGGGTTAACAAGTACTGGGAGGCCTACTTGTACCGGTGGTCAACAAGTACTGGGAGGCCTACTTGTACTGGGGTTAACAAGTACTGGGAGGCCTACTTGTACTGGTGGTCAACAAGTACTGGGAGGCCTACTTGTACTGGTGGTCAACAAGTACTGGGAGGCCTACTTGTACTGGTGGTCAACAAGTACTGAGAGGCCTACTTGTACTGGGGGTCAACAAGTACTGGGAGGCCTACTTGTACTCTTGTACTGGTGGTCAACAAGTACTGGGAGGCCTACTTGTACTGGGGGTTAACAAGTACTGGGAGGCCTACTTGTACTGGGGTTAACAAGTACTGGGAGGCCTACTTGTACCGGTGGTCAACAAGTACTGGGAGGCCTACTTGTACTGGTGGTCAACAAGTACTGGGAGGCCTACTTGTACTGGTGGTCAACAAGTACTGGGAGGCCTACTTGTACTGGGGTCAACAAGTACTGGGAGGCCTACTTGTACTCTTGTACTGGGGTCAACAAGTACTCGGAGGCCTACTTGTACTGGGGGTTAACAAGTACTGGGAGGCCTACTTGTACTGGGGTTAACAAGTACTGGGAGGCCTACTTGTACCGGTGGTCAACAAGTACTGGGAGGCCTACTTGTACTGGGGTTAACAAGTACTGGGAGGCCTACTTGTACCGGTGGTCAACAAGTACTGGGAGGCCTACTTGTACTGGTGGTCAACAAGTACTGAGAGGCCTACTTGTACTGGGGGTCAACAAGTACTGGGAGGCCTACTTGTACTGGGGGTCAACAAGTACTGGGAGGCCTACTTGTACTCTTGTACTGGGGTCAACAAGTACTCGGAGGCCTACTTGTACTGGGGGTCAACAAGTACTGGGAGGCCTACTTGTACTCTTGTACTGGGGTCAACAAGTACTGGGAGGCCTACTTGTACTGGGGTTAACAAGTACTGGGAGGCCTACTTGTACTGGGGTCAACAAGTACTGGGAGGCCTACTTGTACTGGGGTCAACAAGTACTGAGAGGCCTACTTGTACTGGGGGTCAACAAGTACTGGGAGCCCTACTTGTACCGGTGGTCAACAAGTACTGGGAGGCCTACTTGTACTGGGGTCAACAAGTACTGGGAGGCCTACTTGTACTGGGTGGTCAACAAGTACTGGGAGGCCTACTTGTACTGGGGTCAACAAGTACTGGGAGGCCTACTTGTACTGGGTGGTCAACAAGTACTGGGAGGCCTACTTGTACTGGTGGTCAACAAGTACTGGGAGGCCTACTTGTACTGGGGTCAACAAGTACCGGGAGGCCTACTTGTACTGGGTGGTCAACAAGTACTGGGAGGCCTACTTGTACTGGGTGGTCAACAAGTACTGGGAGGCCTACTTGTACTGGGTGGTCAACAAGTACTGGGAGGCCTACTTGTACTGGGGTCAACAAGTACCGGGAGGCCTACTTGTACTGGGGTCAACAAGTACCGGGAGGCCTACTTGTACTGGGGTTAACAAGTACTGGAAGGCCTACTTGTACTGGGTACAAGTAGGACATCAGAATAGTTTAAATTTGAACGCAGCAGACACAAGAGGGGCAGCAGACACAAGAGGGGCAGCAGACACAAGAGGGGCAGCAGACACAAGAGGGGCAGCAGACACAAGAGGGGCAGCAGACACAAGAGGGGCAGCAGACACAAGGGGGGCAGCAGACACAAGAGGGGCAGCAGACACAAGAGGGGCAGCAGACACAAGGGGGGCAGCAGACACAAGGGGGGCAGCAGACACAAGAGGGGCAGCAGACACAAGAGGGGCAGCAGACACAAGAGGGGCAGCAGACACAAGAGGGGCAGCAGACACAAGAGGGGCAGCAGACACAAGAGGGGCAGCAGACACAAGGGGGGCAGCAGACACAACGGGGTCAGCAGACACAAGAGGGGCAGCAGACACAAGGGGGGCAGCAGACACAAGAGGGGCAGCAGACACAAGAGGGGCAGCAGACGGAGCATAACGAGGCAGACAACGTCCTCCCGCAGACACACACCCTCTGGGGCTGGGTGGCCGAGTGGACAGCCCTCTAGACTCGTAGACCTAGGGACTGGGGTTCGATCCCTGCACCTGGCGGAGACAGATGGGCAGGGTTTCCTTAACCCTGATGCCCCCCTGTTACCTAGCAGTCAATATGTACCTGGGAGTTAGACAGCTGCTACGGGCTGCTTCATGTACTCACCTATTTGTACTCACCAATTTGTGCTTGCGCGGGTTGAGCTCTGGCTCTTTGGTCCCGCCTCTCAACTGTCAATCAACTGGTGTGTGTGTGTGTGTGTACTCACCTAGTTGTACTCACCTAGTTGTGTCTGCAGGATCGAGCATTGACTCTTGGATCCCGCCTTTCGAGCATCGGTTGTTTACAGCAATGACTCCTGTCCCATTTCCCTATCATACCTGGTTTTAAAATTATGAATAGTATTTGCTTCCACAACCTGTTCCTGAAGTGCATTCCATTTTCCCACTACTCTCACGCTAAAAGAAAACTTCCTAACATCTCTGTGACTCATCTGAGTTTCAAGCTTCCATCCATGTTCCCTCGTTCTGTTACTATTCCGTGTGAACATTTCGTCTATGTCCACTCTGTCAATCCCTCTGAGTATCTTATACGTTCCTATCATGTCCCCCCTCTCCCTTCTTCTTTCTAGTGTCGTAAGGCAGTTCCCTCAGGCGCTCCTCATACCCCATCCCTCGTAGCTCTGGGACGAGTCTCGTTGCAAACCTCTGAACCTTTTCCAGTTTCATTATATGCTTCTTCAGATGGGGACTCCATGATGAGGCGGCATACTCTAAGACTGGCCTTACGTAGGCAGTGTAAAGCGCCCTAAATGCCTCCTTACTTAGGTTTCTGAATGATGTTCTAACTTTTGCCAGTGTAGAGTACGCTGCTGTCGTTATCCTATTTATATGTGCCTCAGGAGATAGATTAGGTGTTACGTCCACCCCCAGGTCTCTTTCCTGCGTCGTTACAGGTAGGCTGTTCCCCTTCATTGTGTACTGTCCCTTTGGTCTCCTATCTCCTAGTCCCATTTCCATAACTTTACATTTGCTCGTGTTGAATTCTAGTAGCCATTTATCTGACCATCTCTGCAACCTGTTCAGGTCCTCTTGGAGGATCCTGCAATCCTCATCTGTCACAACTCTTCTCATCAACTTTGCATCATCCGCAAACATCGACATGTAGGACTCTACGCCTGTAAACATGTCGTTAACATATACAAGAAATAGAATTGGTCCCAGCACCGATCCTTGTGGTACTCCACTTGTTACTGTTCGCCAGTCCGACTTCTCGCCCCTCACCGTAACTCTTTGGCTCCTTCCTGTTAGGTAGTTCCTTATCCATGCTAGGACCTTTCCCCCTACCCCCGCCTGCCTCTCGAGCTTGAACAGCAGTCTCATGTGCGGTACTGTATCAAAGGCTTTTTGGCAGTCCAGAAATATGCAGTCTGCCCAACCATATCTGTACTGTCTTATCCTCGTTATTTTATCATAGAATTCCAGAAGGTTTGTTAGGCACGATTTCCCTGTCCAGAACCCATGTTGATGTTTGTTCACAAACCTAATGTTCTCCAGGTGTGCCACCAGTCGTAGCCTAATTATTCTTTCCAGTATTTTACAGGGGATGCTTGTCAGTGATACAGGTCTATAGTTAAGTGCCTCCTCCCTATCACCTTACATGAAGATCGGCACGACATTTGCCTTCTTCCAGCAACTGGGCAATTCTCCCGACATAAGTGACTCTTTAAAGATCATTGCCAGAGGCACGCTGAGGGCCTGCGCTGCTTCTTTTAGTATCCACGGTGATACTTTGTCTGGTCCAACTGCTTTAGTTGCCTCTAGTCTAGAGTTGTCAACTGTTTCATTACCTCCTCTGGTGTCACCTCTATACCTGATAGTCTTTCATCTAGGGTAACCCCTTCCAACAATGGGAGCTGCTCAGGCTCGGTAGTGAACACTCCATGGAAACTGGCATTCAGTGCCTCGCAGATTTCCTTGTCACTTTCGTAGATGCCCCCTCTGTCTTCCTTAGTCTTGTCACTTGGTCGTTCACCGACATTTTTCTTCTTATATGACGTTCGTCTTATGTTAATGTAATCGTTCCTAGCTCTGTTGTATCTGCTCCTGTTGTCCTCTGTGTGTGTGTGTGTGTGTGTGTGTGTGTGTGTGTGTGTGTGTGTGTGTGTGTGTGTGTGTGTGTGTGTGTGTGTGTGTGTGTGTGTGTGTGTGTGTGTGTGTGTGTGTGTGTGTGTGTGTGTGTGTGTGTGTGTGTGTGTGTGTGTGTGTGTGTGTGTGTGTGCTCACCTATTTGTACTCACCTATTTGTGCTTGCGGGGGTTGAGCTTTGGCTCTTTGGTCCCGCCTCTCAACTGTCAATCAACTGGTGTACAGATTCCTGAGCCTACTGGGCTCTATCATATCTACATTTGAAACTGTGTATGGAGTCAGCCTCCACCACATCACTGCCTAATGCATTCCATCCGTTAACTACTCTGACACTAAAAAAGTTCCTTCTAACGTCTCTGTGGCTCATGTGAGTACTCAGTTTCCACCTATGTCCCCTTGTTCGCGTCCCACCAGTGTTGAATAGTTTATCCTTGTTTACCCGGTCGATTCCTCTGAGGATTTTGTAGGTTGTGATCATGTCTCCCCTTACTCTTCTGTCTTCCAGTGTCGTAAGGTGCATTTCCCGCAGCCTTTCCTCGTAACTCATGCCTCTTAGTTCTGGGACTAGTCTAGTGGCATACCTTTGGACTTTTTCCAGCTTCGTCTTGTGCTTGACAAGGTACGGGCTCCATGCTGGGGCCGCATACTCCAGGATTGGTCTTACATATGTGGTGTACAAGATTCTGAATGATTCCTTACACAGGTTCCTGAACGCTGTTCTGATGTTAGCCAGCCTCGCATATGCCGCAGACGTTATTCTTTTTATGTGGGCTTCAGGAGACAGGTTTGGTGTGATATCAACTCCTAGATCTTTCTCTCTGTTCGTTTCATTAAGTACTTCATCTCCTATTCTGTATCCTGTGTTTGGCCTCCTATTTCCACCACCTAGTTTCATTACTTTGCATTTACTCGGGTTGAACTTCAACAGCCATTTGTTGGACCATTCACTCAGTCTGTCTAGGTCATCTTGTAGCCTCCTACTATCGTCCTCAGTTTCAATCCTCCTCATAATTTTTGCATCATCGGCAAACATTGAGAGAAACGATTCTATACCCTCTGGAAGATCATTTACATATATCAGAAACAGTATAGGTCCAAGGACTGACCCCTGCGGTACTCCACTCGTAACGTCTCGCCAATCTGAGACCTCACCCCTCACACTGACTCGTTGTCTCCTGTTACTTAGGTACTCCTGTATCCAACGGAGTACCTTCCCTTTCACTCCAGCCTGCATCTCCAGTTTTTTCACTAGCCTCTTGTGTGGCACTGTGTCAAAGGCTTTCTGACAATCCAAAAATATGCAGTCTGCCCACCCTTCTCTTTCTTGCCTTATTTTTGTTGCCTGGTCGTAGAATTCAAGTAACCCTGTGAGGCAGGACCTGCCATCCCTGAATCCATGTTGATGCTGTGTTACAAAGTTCTTTCGCTCCAGATGTTCCACTAGCTTTCTTCGCACAATCTTCTCCATCAACTTGCATGGTATGCAGATTAGGGACACTGGTCTGTAATTCAGTGCCTCCTGTCTATCCCCTTTCTTGTATATCGGGACTACGTTAGCTGCTTTCCAAATTTCTAGCAGTTCCCCTGTTGCCAGTGATTTGTTATACACTATGGAGAGTGGGAGGCACAGTTCTTCTGCTCCTTCCTTTAGTATCCAAGGGGAGATTCCATCTGGGCCTATAGCCTTTGTCACATCCAACTCTAGTAAACACTTCCTTACTTCCCCGCTGGTAATCTCAAACTCTTCCAGTGGTTCCTGGTTAGCTATTCCCTCTCTTATCTCTGGGATTTCTCCTTGCTCCAAGGTGAAGACCTCCTGGAATTTCTTATTCAGTTCCTCACACACTTCCTTGTCGTTTGTAGTGAATCCTTCTGCCCCTATCCTTAATTTCATAACCTGTTCCTTTACTGTTGTTTTTCTCCTGATGTGGCTATGCAGCAATTTAGGCTGAGTCTTTGCCTTGCTTGCGATGTCATTTTCGTATTGTCTTTCTGCCTCTCTTCTCATCCTAACATATTCATTCCTGGCATTCTGGTATCTTTCTCTGCTCTCCAGTGTCCTGTCATTCCTATAGTTTCTCCATGCCCTTTTACTTTGCTGCTTAGCTAGCCTACATCTCTGATTAAACCATGGGTTTCTCATCTTCATTTCACTGTTTTCCTTTTGGACTGGGACAAACTTGTTTGCTGCATCCTTGCATTTTTGCGTGATGTATTCCATCATATCTTGGGCCGTCTTTTCCCTGAGCTCTGTTTCCTGTGTGTGTGTGTGTGTGTGTGTGTGTGTGTGTGTGTGTGTGTGTGTGTGTGTGTGTGTGTGTGTGTGTGTGTGTGTGTGTGTGTGTGTGGAGAAAACAAAATAGTAGTTAGTAACAGTTGATTGATTGACAGTTGAGAGTCGGGCCGAAAGAGCAGAGCTTAACCCCGGCAAGCACAACTAGGTGAGTAGAGACAACATCTGGCACCGGCAGCAACTCAAGAGGAAAACGAGATCAAATTCCAGGGAGGACTAAGGTTGTCACGACCAGCCACGCTGGCGTGTCGCGCCTCGAGCCCCTCTCTTGCCCCCTGGTACTCTCTGACACACTCTTTGTTTGTTGGGGGCGCCCCTGGAGGCTGCAGGCCCACCGGGTGAGGCCCCTGGAGGCTGCAGGCCCCCCGGGTGAGGCCCCTGGAGGCTGCAGGCCCACCGAGTGAGGCCCCTGGAGGCTGCAGGCCCCCCGGGTGAGGCCCCTGGAGGCTGCAGGCCCCCCGGGTGAGGCCCCTGGAGGCTGCAGGCCCCCCGGGTGAGGCCCCTGGAGGCTGCAGGCCCACCGGGTGAGGCCCCTGGAGGCTGCAGGCCCCCCGGGTGAGGCCCCTGGAGGCTGCAGGCCCCCCGAGTGAGGCCCCTGGAGGCACCAGGCCGCCAGGGTAATGCCCCTGGAGGCACCAGGCCGCCAGGGTAATGCCCCTGGAGGCTCCAGGCCGCCAGGGTGAGGCCCCTGGAGGCTCCAGGCCCCCCGGGTGAGGCCCCTGGAGGCTCCAGGCCCCCCGGGTGAGGCCCCTGGAGGCTGCAGGTCGCCCGGGTGAGGCCCCTAGAGGCTCCAGGCCCACCGGGTGAGGCCCCTGGAGGCTCCAGGCCGCCAGGGTGAGGCCCCTGGAGGCTCCAGGCCCCCCGGGTGAGGCCCCTGGAGGCTGCAGGTCGCCCGGGTGAGGCCCCTAGAGGCTCCAGGCCCACCGGGTGAGGCCCCTGGAGGCTGCAGGCCCCCCGAGTGAGGCCCCTGGAGGCTGCAGGCCCCCCGGGTGAGGCCCCAGGAGGCTGCAGGCCCACCGGGTGAGGCCCCTGGAGGCTGCAGGCCCCCCGGGTGAGGCCCCTGGAGGCTGCAGGCCCCCCGGGTGAGGCCCCTGGAGGCTGCAGGCCCCCCGGGTGAGGCCCCTGGAGGCTGCAGGCCCACCGGGTGAGGCCCCTGGAGGCTGCAGGCCCCCCGGGTGAGGCCCCTGGAGGCTGCAGGCCCCCCGGGTGAGGCCCCTGGAGGCTGCAGGCCCACCGGGTGAGGCCCCTGGAGGCTGCAGGCCCCCCGAGTGAGGCCCCTGGAGGCTGCAGGCCCCCCGAGTGAGGCCCCTGGAGGCTGCAGGCCCACCGAGTGAGGCCCCTGGAGGCTGCAGGCCCCCCGAGTGAGGCCCCTGGAGGCTGCAGGCCCCCCGAGTGAGGCCCCTGGAGGCTGCAGGCCCCCGGGTGAGGCCCCTGGAGGCTGCAGGCCCCCCTGGTGAGGCCCCTGGAGGCTGCAGGCCCCCGGGTGAGGCCCCTGGAGGCTGCAGGCCCCCCGAGTGAGGCCCCTGGAGGCTCCAGGCCCCCCGAGTGAGGCCCCTGGAGGCTCCAGGCCCACCGGGTGAGGCCCCTGGAGGCTGCAGGCCCACCGGGTGAGGCCCCTGGAGGCTGCAGGCCCCCCTGGTGAGGCCCCTGGAGGCTCCAGGCCCACCGGGTGAGGCCCCTGGAGGCTGCAGGCCCCCCGGGTGAGGCCCCTGGAGGCTCCAGGCCCCCCGGGTGAGGCCCCTGGAGGCTCCAGGCCCACCGGGTGAGGCCCCTGGAGGCTGCAGGCCCCCCTGGTGAGGCCCCTGGAGGCTCCAGGCCCCCCGAGTGAGGCCCCTGGAGGCTCCAGGCCCACCGGGTGAGGCCCCTGGAGGCTCCAGGCCCACCGGGTGAGGCCCCTGGAGGCTGCAGGCCCCCCTGGTGAGGCCCCTGGAGGCTCCAGGCCCACCGGGTGAGGCCCCTGGAGGCTGCAGGCCCCCCGGGTGAGGCCCCTGGAGGCTCCAGGCCCCCCGGGTGAGGCCCCTGGAGGCTGCAGGCCCCCCGGGTGAGGCCCCCCGGGTGAGGCCCCTGGAGGCTCCAGGCCCCCCGGGTGAGGCCCCCCGAGTGAGGCCCCTGGAGGCTGCAGGCCCCCCCGGGTGAGGCCCCTGGAGGCTCCAGGCCCCCCGGGTGAGGCCCCTGGAGGCTGCTTCAGGCATCCCCTCCTCACCAACAACCACCACCCCTCCTCACCAACAACCACCACCACCCTCCTCACCAACAACCACCACCCTCCTCACCAACAACCACCACCACCCTCCTCACCAACAACCACCACCACCCTCCTCACCAACAACCACCACCCCTCCTCACCAACAACCACCACCCCTCCTCACCAACAACCACCACCCTCCTCACCAACAACCACCACCCCTCCTCACCAACAACCACCACCCTCCTCACCAACAACCACCACCCCTCCTCACCAACAACCACCACCCCTCCTCACCAACAACCACCACCCTCCTCACCAACAACCACCACCCTCCTCACCAACAACCACCACCCTCCTCACCAACAACCACCACCCTCCTCACCAACAACCACCACCCCTCCTCACCAACAACCACCACCCTCCTCACCAACAACCACCACCACCCTCCTCACCAACAACCACCACCACCCTCCTCACCAACAACCACCACCACCCTCCTCACCAACAACCACCACCCCTCCTCACCAACAACCACCACCCTCCTCACCAACAACCACCACCCCTCCTCACCAACAACCACCACCACCCTCCTCACCAACAACCACCACCCCTCCTCACCAACAACCACCACCACCCTCCTCACCAACAACCACCACCCCTCCTCACCAACAACCACCACCCTCCTCACCAACAACCACCACCCTCCTCACCAACAACCACCACCCCTCCTCACCAACAACCACCACCACCACCCTCCTCACCAACAACCACCACCCTCCTCACCAACAACCACCACCACCCTCCTCACCAACAACCACCACCACCCTCCTCACCAACAACTACCACCCTCCTCACCACCAACCACCACCCCTCCTCACCAACAGCCACCACCCTCCTCACCAACAACCACCACCCCTCCTCACCAACAACCACCACCCTCCTCACCAACAACCACCACCCTCCTCACCAACAACCACCACCACCCTCCTCACCAACAACCACCACCACCCTCCTCACCAACAACTTCCACCCTCCTCACCAACAACCACCACCACCCTCCTCACCAACCACCACCACCCCTCCTCACCAACCACCACCACCTCTCCTCACCACCAACCACCACCACCCCTCCTCACCAACAACCACCACCCCTCCTCACCAACAACCACCACCCTCCTCACCAACAACCACCACCACCCTCCTCACCAACAACCACCACCACCCTCCTCACCAACAACTACCACCCTCCTCACCAACAACCACCACCACCACCCTCCTCACCAACAACCACCACCCTCCTCACCAACAACCACCACCACCCTCCTCACCAACAACCACCACCCCTCCTCACCAACAACCACCACCCCTCCTCACCAACCACCACCACCTCTCCTCACCACCAACAACCACCACCCTCCTCACCAACAGCCACCACCCTCCTCACCAACAACCACCACCCCTCCTCACCAACAACCACCACCCTCCTCACCAACAACCACCACCCTCCTCACCAACAACCACCACCACCCTCCTCACCAACAACCACCACCACCCTCCTCACCAACAACTACCACCCTCCTCACCAACAACCACCACCACCCTCCTCACCAACCACCACCACCCCTCCTCACCAACCACCACCACCTCTCCTCACCAACAACCACCACCCCTCCTCACCAACAACCACCACCCCTCCTCACCAACCACCACCACCTCTCCTCACCACCAACAACCACCACCCTCCTCACCAACAACCACCACCCTCCTCACCAACAACCACCACCACCCTCCTCACCAACAACTACCACCCTCCTCACCAACAACCACCACCACCCTCCTTACCACCAACCACCACACCTCCTCACCACCAACCACCACCCTCCTCACCAACCACCACCACCTCTCCTCACCACCAACCACCACCCTCCTCACCAACAACCACCACCCCTCCTCACCAACAACCACCACCCCTCCTCACCAACCACCACCACCTCTCCTCACCACCAACAACCACCACTCTCCTCACCAACAACCACCACCCCACTCCTCACCAACAACCACCACCCCTCCTCACCAACAACCACCACCCCCTTCTCACCACCAACCACCACCTCTCCTCACCACCAACCACCACCCCCTTCTCACCACCAACCACCACCCATCCTCACCAACAACCACCACCCTCCTCACCACCAACCACCATCCCTCCTCACCACCAACCACCACCCCTCCTCACCACCAACCACCACCCCCTTCTCACCACCAACCACCACCACCCTCCTCACCACCAACCACCACCACCTCTCCTCACCAACAACCACCACCCCACTCCTCACCAACAACCATCACCCCACTCCTCACCAACAACCACCACCACCCTCCTCACTAACAACCACCACCCCCTTCTCACCACCAACCACCACCCCTCCTCACCAACAACCACCACCCCCTTCTCACCACCAACCACCACCACCCCTCCTCACTAACAACCACCACCACCCCACTCCTAACCAACCACCACCACCCTCCTCACCAACAACCACCACCACCCTCCTCACCAACAACCACCACCCCTCCTCACCAACAACCACCACCCCTCCTCACCAACAACCACCACCCTCCTCACCAACAACCACCACCCCTCCTCACCAACAACCACCACCCCTCCTCACCAACAACCACCACCCCTCCTCACCAACAACCACCACCCCTCCTCACCAACAACCACCACCCTCCTCAAAAACAACCACCACCACCCTCCTCACCAACAACCACCACCCTCCTCACCAACAACCACCACCCCTCCTCACCAACAACCACCACCCTCCTCACCAAGAACGACCACCACCCTCCTCACCAACAACCACCACCACCCTCCTCACCAACAACCACCACCCCTCCTCACCAACAACCACCACCACCCTCCTCACCAACAACCACCACCACCCTCCTCACCAACAACCACCACCACCTTCCTCACCAACAACCACCACCCCTCCTCGCCAACAACCACCACCCTCCTCACCAACAACCACCACCCCTCCTCATTAACAACCACCACCCTCCTCACCAACAACCACCACCCCTCCTCGCCAACAACCACCACCCTCCTCACCAACAACCGCCACCCTCCTCACCAACAACCACCACCCTCCTCACCAACAACCACCACCCTCCTCACCAACAACCACCACCCCTCCTCACCAACAACCACCACCCTCCTCACCAACAACCACCACCCTCCTCACCAACAACCACCACCCCTCCTCACCAACAACCACCACCCCTCCTCACCAACAACCACCACCCTCCTCACCAACAACCACCACCCCTCCTCACCAACAACCACCACCCCTCCTCACCAACAACCACCACCCTCCTCACCAACAACCACCACCCCTCCTCACCAACAACCACCACCCCTCCTCACCAACAACCACCACCCTCCTCAACAACAACCACCACCCCTCCTCATTAACAACCACCACCCTCCTCACCAACAACCACCACCCCTCCTCACCAACAACCACCACCCTCCTCACCAACAACCACCACCCCTCCTCATTAACAACCACCACCCTCCTCACCAACAACCACCACCCCTCCTCGCCAACAACCACCACCCTCCTCACCAACAACCACCACCCTCCTCATTAACAACCACCACCCTCCTCACCAACAACCACCACCCTCCTCACCAACAACCACCACCCCTCCTCACCAACAACCACCACCCTCCTCACCAACAACCACCACCCTCCTCACCAACAACCACCACCCTCCTCACCAACAACCACCACCCTCCTCACTAACAACCACCACCCTCCTCACCAACAACCACCACCCCTCCTCACCAACAACCACCACCCTCCTCACCAACAACCACCACCCCTCCTCACCAACAACCACCACCCCTCCTCACCAACAACCACCACCCTCCTCACCAACAACCACCACCCCTCCTCACCAACAACCACCACCCCTCCTCACCAACAACCACTACCCTCCTCACCAACAACCACCACCCCTCCTCACCAACAACCACCACCCCTCCTCACCAACAACCACCACCCTCCTCACCAACAACCACCACCCCTCCTCATTAACAACCACCACCCTCCTCACCAACAACCACCACCCCTCCTCACCAACAACCACCACCCTCCTCACCAACAACCACCACCCCTCCTCATTAACAACCACCACCCTCCTCACCAACAACCACCACCCTCCTCACCAACAACCACCACCCTCCTCACCAACAACCACCACCCCTCCTCACCAACAACCACCACCCCTCCTCACCAACAACCACCACCCTCCTCACCAACAACCACCACCCCTCCTCACCAACAACCACCACCCCTCCTCACCAACAACCACCACCCTCCTCACCAACAACCACCACCCCTCCTCACCAACAACCACCACCCCTCCTCACCAACAACCACCACCCTCCTCACCAACAACCACCACCCCTCCTCATTAACAACCACCACCCTCCTCACCAACAACCACCACCCCTCCTCACCAACAACCACCACCCTCCTCACCAACAACCACCACCCCTCCTCATTAACAACCACCACCCTCCTCACCAACAACCACCACCCCTCCTCGCCAACAACCACCACCCTCCTCACCAACAACCACCACCCTCCTCATTAACAACCACCACCCTCCTCACCAACAACCACCACCCTCCTCACCAACAACCACCACCCCTCCTCACCAACAACCACCACCCTCCTCACCAACAACCACCACCCTCCTCACCAACAACCACCACCCTCCTCACCAACAACCACCACCCTCCTCACTAACAACCACCACCCTCCTCACCAACAACCACCACCCCTCCTCACCAACAACCACCACCCTCCTCACCAACAACCACCACCCCTCCTCACCAACAACCACCACCCCTCCTCACCAACAACCACCACCCTCCTCACCAACAACCACCACCCCTCCTCACCAACAACCACCACCCCTCCTCACCAACAACCACCACCCTCCTCACCAACAACCACCACCCCTCCTCACCAACAACCACCACCCCTCCTCACCAACAACCACCACCCTCCTCACCAACAACCACCACCCCTCCTCATTAACAACCACCACCCTCCTCACCAACAACCACCACCCCTCCTCACCAACAACCACCACCCTCCTCACCAACAACCACCACCCTCCTCACCAACAACCACCACCCCTCCTCGCCAACAACCACCACCCTCCTCACCAACAACCACCACCCCTCCTCACCAACAATCACCAGCAGAGGGGGGGGGGGGATTACACACTGAGCCGCTCCCCTATAGTAGTGAGGTGCCGCGAGTTTCTTAATGGAGTTGGAGGGATTAGTGATGTTGTTGGGGGTGGGGGTGGGGTTGTTAGTGAGGGGGTGGGGTTGTTAGTGAGGGGGTGGGGTTGTTAGTGAGGGGGTGGGGTTGTTAGTGAGGGGGTGGGGTTGTTAGTGAGGGGGTGGGGTTGTTAGTGAGGGGGTGGGGTGGGGTTGTTAGTGAGGGGGTTGGGTTGTTAGTGAGGGGGTGGGGTTGTTAGTGAGGGGGTGGGGTGGGGTTGTTAGTGAGGGGGTGGGGTTGTTAGTGAGGGGGTGGGGTTGTTAGTGAGGGGGTGGGGTTGTTAGCGAGAGGGTGGGGTGAGGTTAGTGAGGGGGTGGGATGGGGTTGTTAGTGAGGGGGTGGGGTGGGGTTGATAGTGAGGGAATGGGGTGGGGTTGATAGTGAGGGGGTGGGGGTGGGGTTGTTTTTTGAGGGGGTGGGGTGGGGTTGATAGTGAGGGGGGGTGGAGGAGGTTGTTAGTGAGGGGGTGGTGTGGGGTTATTAGTGAGGAGGTGGGGTTGTTAGTGAGGGATTAGGTTGGGGTTGATAGTGAGGGGGTGGGGGTGGGGTTGTTAGTGAGGGGGTGGGGGTGGGGTTGTTAGTGAGGGGGTGGGGTGGGGTTGTTAGTGAGGGGATGGGGTGGGGTTGTTAGTGAGGGGGTAGAGCGGGGTTGTTAGTGAGGGGGTGAGGTGGGGTTGTTAGCGAGGGGGTGGGGTGAGGTTAGTGAGGGGGTGGGGTGGGGTGGTTAGTGAGGGGGTGGGGTGGGGTTGATAGTGAGGGAGTGTGGTGGGGTTGATAGTGAGGGGGTGGGGGTGGGGTTGTTTTTTGAGGGGGTGTGGTGGGGTTGATAGTGAGGGGGTGGGGGTGGGGTTGTTAGTGAGGGGGTAGGGGTGGGGTTGTTAGTGAAGGGGTAGGGTGGGGTTGTTAGTGAGGGGGTGGGGTGGGGTTGTTAGTGAGGGGGTGGGTGGGGTTATTAGTGAGGGGGTGGGGTGGGGTTGTTAGTGAGGGGGTTGGGTGGGGTTGTTAGTGAGGGGGTGGGGTGGGGTTGTTAGTGAGGGGGTGGGGTGGGGTTGTTAGTGAGGGGGTAGGGCGGGGTTGTTAGTGAGGGGGTGAGGTGAGGTTGTTAGTGAGGGGGTGGGGTGGGGTTGTTAGTGAGGGGGTGAGGTAGGGTTGATAGTGAGGGGATGGGGTGGGGTTGTTAGTGAGGGGGTGGGGTGGGGTTGTTAGCGAGGGGGTGGGGTGAGGTTAGTGAAGGGATGGGGTGGGGTAGTTAGTGTGGGGGTGGGTTGTGGTTGTTAGTGAGGGGTGTGGGGTGAAGTTAGTGAAGGGATGGGGGTGGGGTTGTTAGTGAGGGGGTGGGGTGAGGTTAGTGAGGGGGTGGGGTGGGGTTGTTAGTGAGGGGGTGGGGTGAGGTTAGTGAAGGGATGGGGGTGGGGTTGTTATTGAGGGGGTGGGGTGAGGTTAGTGAGGGGGTGGGGTGGGGTTGTTAGTGAGGGGGTGGGGTGGGGTTGTTAGTGTAGTGGGGACATTAAGATGAGGCGCTGAGATATGAGGACAAAGAGCTGGGATACCAGGACAGGTGACTGTACACTATACAGGTAACTGTACACTATACAGGTAACTGTACACTATACAGGTGACTGTACAACTATACAGGTAACTGTACAACTATACAGGTAACTGTACAACTATACAGGTAACTGTACAACTATACAGGTAACTGTACAACTATACAGGTGACTGTACAACTATACAGGTAACTGTACAACTATACAGGTAACTGTACAACTATACAGGTAACTGTACACTATACAGGTGACTGTACACTATACAGGTAACTGTACAACTATACAGGTAACTGTACAACTATACAGGTAACTGTACAACTATACAGGTAACTGTACAACTATACAGGTAACTGTACAACTATACAGGTAACTGTACAACTATACAGGTAACTGTACAACTATACAGGTAACTGTACAACTATACAGGTGACTGTACAACTATACAGGTAACTGTACAGCTATACAGGTGACTGTACACTATACAGGTAACTACACTATACAGGTAACTGTACACTATACAGGTAACTGTACAACTATACAGGTAACTACACTATACAGGTAACTGTACACTATACAGGTAACTGTACACTATACAGGTAACTGTACACTATACTGGTAACTGTACACTATACAGGTGACTGTACACTATACAGGTAACTGTACACTATTCAGGTAACTGTACACTATACAGGTAACTGTACACTATACAGGTAACTGTACACTATACAGGTAACTGTACACTATACAGGTAACTGTACAACTATACAGGTAACTGTACACTATACAGGTAACTGTACACTATTCAGGTAACTGTACACTATACTGGTAACTGTACACTATACAGGTAACTGTACACTATACAGGTAACTGTACACTATACTGGTAACTGTACACTATACAGGTAACTGTACAGCTATACAGGTGACTGTACAACTATGCAGGTAACTGTACAACTATACAGGTGACTGTACAACTATACAGGTAACTGTACACTATACTGGTAACTGTACACTATACAGGTAACTGTACAACTATACAGGTAACTGTACAACTATACAGGTGACTGTTCAACTATGCAGGTAACTGTACAACTATACAGGTAACTGTACAACTATACAGGTAACTGTACACTATACAGGTAACTGTACAACTATACATGTAACTATACAGGTAACTATACACTATACATGGAACCATACAGGTAACTGTAGAACTGTAGGCGTAGAAGTGACATATAACTATTTTAGAGTTCCCTTAGTACACCCGGGGTTGTTCTCGACACACAATCGATAATCCCGGGTTCGAATCCCGGGCGGGATAGAAATGGTTGAGCACATTTCCTTTCACCTTATGCCACAGTTCACCTAGCAGTAAGTTGGCACTCAGGAGTTAGTCAGCGTGTTGTGGGGATGCCGCCTGGGCGGGGCCAGTAATTCAACCTTACGAGGTGTGTGGGGGGGAACACCACGATATAAGCCTAATGTGTATGAATACACTCTGTCTGCCTGTCCCCCGACACAATGAATTTGAATTAGGGTTGTTGGTAGCCAATGCAGGGCATTCGCCAAACATCTCAAGTTTATCCTTTAATTGGGTTAAGTTTTCTATAATTTCTTGTAATTATGTTACGTTTTCTGTAACCGGCTTTCCGCCCCGGCGGCTGACGCCCTCTGGTGGAACAATTGGTAAATGGCCGCCCTGGGACCCCTCCGTCTTCCGTCCAAAGAGCTTCAACGATGTACTGCACAACTTTACCCAATAAATAAGCGAGAGTTTCTTCTCGGGAGACGTCGCAAAGTGGTGTAAGGAAGGCCAGAGAGAGTGAGGCAAAAGTTGCCGGTGGGATTCAATAGTATAAATGGATATGCTGTTGCCCCCCTCCCCTGGTGGGGGGCCGGCCAGCGCTGCCACAGTTTGTCATTACTTTTGTTAATAATTTAATTCAATTATTGTAATATACAATTTTTATAGCATAGCTTTACGCTCAGGAGATCTGATCACTGCTAATACTTCACCTAACGGTCCCTATTTTACCCCTTGTTACAACTTGCTAACAAGGTTGTTACGTGTCGTTATAAAGTTCTTTATGACGTGTTAGAAAAGTGTTCCAGCAGAGGCCTATAGTGGAGCCTCCATAA
Source organism: Procambarus clarkii (assembly GCF_040958095.1). Classification (NCBI taxonomy): domain Eukaryota; kingdom Metazoa; phylum Arthropoda; class Malacostraca; order Decapoda; family Cambaridae; genus Procambarus; species Procambarus clarkii. Next base: position 10,602,355 of record NC_091180.1, on the reverse strand, counting down.
GGTGTAGTATTACACCATAGGCCTATAGTGGAGCCTCCATAAGGTGTAGTATTACACCATAGGCCTATAGTGGAGCCTCCATAAGGTGTAGTATTACACCATAGGCCTATAGTGGAGCCTCCATAAGGTGTAGTATTACACCATAGGCCTATAGTGGAGCCTCCATAAGGTGTAGTATTACACCATAGGCCTATAGTGGAGCCTCCATAAGGTGTAGTATTACACCATAGCCCTATAGTGGAGCCTCCATAAGGTGTAGTATTACACCATAGGACTCACTTGTGTACATACATGTGAGCTGTTGAGTCAGGTGTGTACACACATGTGAGCTGATGAGTCAGGTGTGTACACACATGTGAGCTGTTGAGTCAGGTGTGTACACACATGTGAGCTGTTGAGTCAGGTGTGTACACACATGTGAGTTGTTGAGTCAGGTGCGTTGAGCCCCGTTACTGCGACTAACTCTACAGTGATCGTCACCAAGAACCTCACGCTCCTATATGATATTAAACCTAACTAGCCTTAACTAACCTAACCAAACCTTAACTAACCTAACCTAATCAAACCTTAACTAACCTAACCTAAGCTAACTTAACCTAGCCTTAACTAACCTAACCTAACTAACCTAACCTAACCTAACATAACCTAACTAGCCTTAACTAACCTAACCTAACCCACCTAGCCTTAACTAACCTAACCTAACTTAACTAGCCTTAACTAACCTAACATGACCTACCTAGCCTTAACTAACCTTGTAACGGGGGGTGGGGGAAATAGCTCTATCTTGTCCATTATTCCACCCCCCAGTTAACTAACGAGGCCGGGGGAAACAGCTCTCTCTAGTCCGTTATCCCGCCCCCAGTTAGCTAACTATTCTAGAGCACCCTCCAGAGTTCCTAAGGGAACCTCTCTCGTTCAACACCTTGTAACCTAGGTATTTGACTACCTAGGTGCTAAGACTACAAGGCGCCGTAACTGGATCAGCTACCCGAAACTCTAGAGAGAACTCTAGAATACAGAATCATTGCCACAACCGTATAAGAGAAAACGAAAGGAAAGAAATGAATAGTGAAGTAATTAGTGAGGGTTTGGGGTGAGAGGTAGAGAGGTGGGAGGAGCGAGGAGGGTCATTAGTTGAAAGTGAGAGTTCAGAGAGGGGTGGAGGGAGAGGTATAGATAGGTAGAAGTAGAAGAGTAGATAGTAGAAGTAGAAAGTAGATAGTAGAAGACGAAATGCTGCCACCATCCATTCATGATCATTACATACAAGACAAGGAATGGAACTTGCCTGTATCACAAAATTCTCAAAGGATGTTATCATGAGTTCATTATTAGTATGTTCCCTCTGTACCATGTATCAACTCCAAACATGTACTCATTAATATCTTGAATCTAGTAACCACCGAGGCTTTCTCACCTCAACTCAAAGCTCTAGGGAACAAAGACGATTTAAATAATAAGTTCATATATTTCACATACTAAGTATCATAATATAAGCAATCCACTTAAAATGTTAAAGATTAATATTCAAAGTGAGTCATCCTCCAAGAATCTGAGAACACTACAATTGACTGCCCCTGATCTTCACACAACACTTGTAAAACACGACCAAGTCACCCTTGTCGGAAAATCCGACACTATTTAATAATCATACAGATAATAGCTGTATTACCAACAAGTTACCCATAGAAAACGTAACTTGTAGTGGAATTACCGTCTATAGAAAACGGGATATCATCACCACATACTATTATAATTCACCAGCTATTCTGCTGGGAATTATTCTTAAATACATTAGTCTTTGGACTTTACCATCATAAAAACATCTTATATAAATTAACTTAATTATCAATATTAAAGTAGAGTAAATGTGACCCTTCTATCACGTTCTGAAATCTGGACAATGTAAGCCAGGCGTCAGAGTGGAGGAAGGAGGGCAGCCATTGTTGTTTATATAGAGACCAGAGGCTCACACGGGAGCAAATTCGGCTCCTGTTAATTTTACTTGGACGTAGTGTTATGGATACCAAAGGTGTACCATCTGTCAACACGCTGTCAACAAATCAAGTTAAGTCTATCCGAAACCCGTTTATCATTCATTTATGGCCATTAATGTCAGGATATAGGGTGACCCGGTTAGATCGCGAAATCGCCTCAAACTAAAGGTAATTAAGCCAGGTCTCAATGTTCCATATAGTGTTTTCTCTGAAATACTTGTCATATATAGGTATCTGGCTTCACAGCTAGCGCACTTTTGACAGGTCAAGACGAGGATGCAAGATTTGTGCACCAGTTACTGGGTGATATGGAAGCTACCTCAAAGAGGATAATTTGGTGTCTACACCCTAGTTATACCTGGTGGACTAACCTGCTGTACTATAAGATAAGGAACCTCATCAATGTATGTAGCTATTACTGTAGTTTGATTGGCTGCATATATATATTAATTTAATAACCCCCCCTAATGTGTAGAGGATCGATTTGTGAGATTATAAGATTATTGCAGAAATACAGTCCACTCATTATTATACAAATTGCTATCGAAGTATATAAATTAACGTAAATATAAATTCATATAAATTAAATAAATATAAATCTCACAGGTCGGTTCCCACATTATTTGGTCCTTCGAACCGGATGACGGATTATTTGATCCCTTGAACCCACATTTGGTCATCTTAGTACCGGATGAACCAGTTAACCAGTGGATTCATTAAATATACTAGTGCAGTGTTATTTAAACAAAGCCAGCCAGTCATAGACAGCGGCGTTGCCTCGTGGGAGCTCAGGAGCCTCCCTCAGCCCAGTTCAGCTTCGTCAGCGGTTTCATGCACACCCACAGATATTTGGTGGCGTGTTATTTCGTGAAATGACAGCGCTAATATAGAAGCCAGCCAATTAGTGACTGTCGCAAGATTGTTCACGGATTTCGTGGTGTTACATTTCGCGAGAGATTATCTACGAATTTTGTGGACTTTATTTCGCGAGGTCACTAATAATATTTAATACTTCTAGATAATATTAGAAGTTTCATAGAGGCTAATTAAGAGGCTATTATCAATAATTGTGTATATTATTTCTCCAAAATAGAGAATTATTTAATATATATTGCACTAGTGATCACAGTATAATATTTACTAATTGCCAACCCACAACAGGGTAGGATATTACCATTGACTAGTTGAACTATTATTGTTCATCCTAGTCCCATTATTACTATAGTCAGTTGTACTATATTGAACAACCTAACACCATTAATGCATGGTCCAGACCCTATTTTGGGTGTAATTTTTAACAACTCGAGTTGAGTTGTATATATAATAAATTACTTATGATCATTACACCTTTGAGTGATTAATTAGTGTCTCTACCATCCTAGGGTGATATAGAAGAGCTAACCTAAAGGTACTTCCAGTGACACTGGTTTATCACTCAAATCATTAGTGTGGATGATTGTATATATATATAATGTGTATTAATTTTAAGTGCTAACCTCTAGTAGAGGTAGGATTATTGCCTAGTGAGTTCAGAATTTACCCTAGGCTACCATCAGAGCTTGTTCAGTATTATGAGCAGCCCAAGTACAAGCCCCACAAGGCTTCACCAACGAGCCAGTATGGATAATGCAGGGAGAATGAAAAGAACCCTTGCAGGTCTTAAAGGCCACTTAACAAGACAGATCAAGAAATGTGAAGATTTGTCACAACAATCTCAAGCTGATTATGCTGACCTGGAAAGCTATTATCAAGCAGCTGCAGGTAAATTTGAGCAAATCAAATGCCAAATGGCTGTCCTTGTGGGGACAGACTACTACCATCAATTCATTGGTAGCCCTACTAAATATCAGGGTATAACCATGTTAAACTCTGCAGGAGGTAAATTACTCTCAGGCCCAGTATCAAGCCTGAGGAGACCTATGCCTGCAGATAAACAATACCAGTAGAAATCTAAATTTGTCAGCTGATTATATTTCTCCAGTAGCATTATACTAAGGAGATTACAGCTGACTATAGTAACAGAGGTTGATGTTAGTATCATCATTTAAAGCTGAAGATGAGTTCATGAGGCCTCAGTGGCAAATCAGTGAACAGTAGCCTAAAACAGCTACAAGTCACTGCGACCAATGTCACTGAACCCACTGCAGTCTCAGAACCATACTTTACTTTAATGATGAGCTATTCAATCTTCTGAAACAATTAACTAAATTAAACCCCAATAAATCTGATGACTGATTTGATACATTTATTATTTAATCAAGATGTATTCCATGGGCCTCAGTGTTTATATATCAGTGACCAGTTACCTGAAGAAACTTCAAGTTATATCTAATGTCACTGATCTCACTGCAGTCCCTGAATCATACTTGACTGTAGTACTTGATCACATCCAGTCTTCTGGGTTAAATAATATGTAATAAGGCTTGAATATTAGCCTTTCAAGAGTTGACAGGGAAATGAAATCGCATTAGACTTCTAACCCCTGCAACTCTAGTACGGGACATCCGTCCTGTATGAACAGACGCACAAATGTGTGATTACTAACTACTAACATCAAATTAATCTAATAATTCGAAGGAGGAGTATCGGTGTTCGTCTGTTCTAATTAGGACTTCGACCCGTGAGCAGCCCCTGGGGAATTATGTCGGAAAATCCGACACTATTTAATAATCATACAGATAATAGCTGTATTACCAACAAGTTACCCATAGAAAACGTAACTTGTAGTGGAATTACCGTCTATAGAAAACGGGATATCATCACCACATACTATTATAATTCACCAGCTATTCTGCTGGGAATTATTCTTAAATACATTAGTCTTTGGACTTTACCATCATAAAAACATCTTATATAAATTAACTTAATTATCAATATTAAAGTAGAGTAAATGTGACCCTTCTATCACGTTCTGAAATCTGGACAATGTAAGCCAGGCGTCAGAGTGGAGGAAGGAGGGCAGCCATTGTTGTTTATATAGAGACCAGAGGCTCACACGGGAGCAAATTCGGCTCCTGTTAATTTTACTTGGACGTAGTGTTATGGATACCAAAGGTGTACCATCTGTCAACACGCTGTCAACAAATCAAGTTAAGTCTATCCGAAACCCGTTTATCATTCATTTATGGCCATTAATGTCAGGATATAGGGTGACCCGGTTAGATCGCGAAATCGCCTCAAACTAAAGGTAATTAAGCCAGGTCTCAATGTTCCATATAGTGTTTTCTCTGAAATACTTGTCATATATAGGTATCTGGCTTCACAGCTAGCGCACTTTTGACAGGTCAAGACGAGGATGCAAGATTTGTGCACCAGTTACTGGGTGATATGGAAGCTACCTCAAAGAGGATAATTTGGTGTCTACACCCTAGTTATACCTGGTGGACTAACCTGCTGTACTATAAGATAAGGAACCTCATCAATGTATGTAGCTATTACTGTAGTTTGATTGGCTGCATATATATATTAATTTAATAACCCCCCCTAATGTGTAGAGGATCGATTTGTGAGATTATAAGATTATTGCAGAAATACAGTCCACTCATTATTATACAAATTGCTATCGAAGTATATAAATTAACGTAAATATAAATTCATATAAATTAAATAAATATAAATCTCACAGGTCGGTTCCCACAACCCTAATGTTCACTCACCGAGGACTGAGTCTAAGTTGAATAGAGAGGGGGGGTGTCTGTAGCTTGACAGAGACTGTCTCGCCCCTGCCGGCCGACAGCCTCCCTGCTAGGGACGTCTTCTCTGCTCTGCTGGCTCGTCTGCTGTTTTCTTAATGCTTAATGCTCTCCGAGTATATATTGGGGACCCTAGTACTAACTCCGCCCACAAGTAGATAGCCTCCGGTACTACCAAGCCACTCCTTAAACGTCGGCATGTTTGAAGGCTACCAGACTACAATTATAAGCTTAGCGGAAGCAAGGTGAAATTCTCATGATCTGACCTCAGGTCACTTGAGGTCATTAACGCTTTGAGGTGTGAGATCTCAGGCCGACAAACTGGCGCCTCTCAAATCCTTGTCTGTGACTCATGTACTCTATGTATATATTAAACTAAACCAAACACTTTTACAGTGTTACATCTCCCCTTCTCCCCGAAATAAAGTTTTTGCAACACTGCTAAAGCAAGCTAGCTGTGTGCAACAACTTTATTAACGAAAAAAAAAATACATCCTAGCTAAACAAATATACATCATCCTACTCTAAAAAATGAAATATATAGACAGACGTCCATTGTCTCTGGCTGGGCGACGTCACTGCTTGGTCTTGTAGATAATCCTGTACCACATTTCTTCAACGCAACTGCCTCCGTCGCTTCTCCGTCGTTAACGCACAACAACCCTTGGTCAACCATGAAAGCCGTTACTACTTGAACTGCGCACAGGACCGTGGAATTCGGTTGTCCCATCTGATCTGTATTTGGCCCTACGTCAGTCACCATGAGAGACGTATATTGGGGTTCTTCACAGCTATAGGGACTACAAGTTTCGAGACCTTCATATAGTTGCCAACAGTAGAAATCCCATCCTACTCTTCTTCCTCCCTGTTGCTCCAGCACGCCTCCTTCAGAGAGCTACTTCTGACAGCCACATCAAGTCCGCATGACACAGGAAGAATCACTCAACAGAGCAACATGCTTGCAGGAGGGGCGGCCAGTTACGGCAAACGATCCTGTCTTGCAATTACGCTCCATGTAATGATGCTGACACCAGCAAGGGACACTAGGCATCGTGTCTCACTCAGCTTGGTCTTATCTTCTTCTTTCTTCTCTCTTCCTTCTTCTCTCTTCTTTCTTCTTTCTTCTCTCTTCCTCCTCCCATGGGTCTTTGACAAGCGACCTGGGGTCCATTGGGGTCTGTCCGTCCTGGGGTCCATCCTGGGTACACCGATGTTGGTGGGACAGACTGGAGTCGTTGTTGCTCCTCTTCCATCTTTACTGGGTCGTCTGGGGTCGTCTGCAGAACGACCTGGGGTCCACTGGGGTTCCGTCCGTCTTGGGGTCCGTCCGTCCTGGGGTCCACTGGGTAGACCAATGTTGACCGACCGAGAGGACTGCATCTTGGGGTCCCCTGGGGTGGTGGTGGTGGTGGAGCCATGACCTCCAGGTAGTGGGCTGTCGTGGTGGTGGTGATAAACGCCCGTGAGTATGGTACACAGCAGCCGTCTCCCTCTTTTGCATATGCGTCGCGCCTCTCCTCTGGCTCCCACCTGAGGATGAACAGAAAGGCGACAATACCGTGCTCTCAAACTGTTGTGTGACCCTGTAGTTTGTATAGGGTTTACACAGTCCAGTCATACCGCTCTCCTCCTGGCAACGACTACACTTAAATTTTAAAAATCCAATTAACTCTGAATGATATTGACTTGGTGGAACATAAAACAGTAACAGAGTAAAGTTAGAGAAGAGAGAATAAGGTCATCACTACTTTTAACCTGTCACAAAAAAAAATCAACACTAATAGACAAAACACTAGCCTAACTTAACTGTACCTTTCCTAATCTTAAGTACATAATTAACCGTTACTCCCACCCTTAACCTACAGCCACCTACGTGACCCAGAGTGTTTCCCTAGCTTCTCTGCCGGTCAACAACTCATAACTGTTGCCACCCCTGTGACCAGACTATCTAACGTCGAGCGTCCCCAACGTGAAGTCTACTGACATACTAAGCCTCCCCCTAGTATGCTGTACAAGACCAGTACACCTCGGGTTATTGCGTTCAAATGGAGTAAAACAGTCGATCGCAATAATCTGAGCAGAACCACCACTTAATCCTACTTAAGAACTACACCTGCCACTCCCCACTGACCTGGAGACCAGCGGTGGCTGGGTGTCCCCGTGGGACATGCGAGGTCACCTGTCACACTCAGGTGAGCTCCACTACCAACACCGCTAAATTTCCAAATCACCAAATCTTATTACTAACATAAATCACTACACACGCAAGTTCTGGTGAACATTCCCTGAATACCACAAAACTCACAAAATCACTAAACACAACACCAGAGAATCACCATCTCCTAACCTGAACAAAGCTCGCTAAATCGCGAATAATAAACACATGTCAAGATCTCCCTGATAGCGCCTGAGCGGCAAAAAGACACGTGGGACTGAACAATGTTAAAAGAACACCAACTACCTACAACATTGTTCAACACCGCTGCCATCATTGTAACGGGGGGGTGGGGGAAATAGCTCTATCTTGTCCATTATTCCACCCCCCAGTTAACTAACGAGGCCAGGGGAAACAGCTCTCTCTAGTCCGTTATCCCGCCCCCAGTTAGCTAACTATTCTAGAGCACCCTCCAGAGTTCCTAAGGGAACCTCTCTCGTTCAACACCTTGTAACCTAGGTATTTGACTACCTAGGTGCTAAGACTACAAGGCGCCGTAACTGGATCAGCTACCCGAAACTCTAGAGAGAACTCTAGAATACAGAATCATTGCCACAACCGTATAAGAGAAAACGAAAGGAAAGAAATGAATAGTGAAGTAATTAGTGAGGGTTTGGGGTGAGAGGTAGAGAGGTGGGAGGAGCGAGGAGGGTCATTAGTTGAAAGTGAGAGTTCAGAGAGGGGTGGAGGGAGAGGTATAGATAGGTAGAAGTAGAAGAGTAGATAGTAGAAGTAGATAGTAGAAGACGAAATGCTGCCACCATCCATTCATGATCATTACATACAAGACAAGGAATGGAACTTGCCTGTATCACAAAATTCTCAAAGGATGTTATCATGAGTTCATTATTAGTATGTTCCCTCTGTACCATGTATCAACTCCAAACATGTACTCATTAATATCTTGAATCTAGTAACCACCGAGGCTTTCTCACCTCAACTCAAAGCTCTAGGGAACAAAGACGATTTAAATAATAAGTTCATATATTTCACATACTAAGTATCATAATATAAGCAATCCACTTAAAATGTTAAAGATTAATATTCAAAGTGAGTCATCCTCCAAGAATCTGAGAACACTACAACTGACTGCCCCTGATCTTCACACAACACTTGTAAAACACGACCAAGTCACCTTAATGTTCACTCACCGAGGACTGAGTCTAAGTTGAATAGAGAGGGGGGGGGGTCTGTAGCTTGACAGAGACTGTCTCGCCCCTGCCGGCCGACAGCCTCCCTGCTAGGGACGTCTTCTCTGCTCTGCTGGCTCGTCTGCTGTTTTCTTAATGCTTAATGCTCTCCGAGTATATATTGGGGACCCTAGTACTAACTCCGCCCACAAGTAGATAGCCTCCGGCACTACCAAGCCACTCCTTAAACGTTGGCATGTTTGAAGGCTACCAGACTACAATTATAAGCTTAGCGGAAGCAAGGTGAAATTCTCATGATCTGACCTCAGGTCACTTGAGGTCATTAACGCTTTGAGGTGTGAGATCTCAGGCCGACAAACTGGCGCCTCTCAGATCCTTGTCTGTGACTCATGTACTCTATGTATGTATTAACCTAAACCAAACACTTTTACAGTGTTACAACCTAACCTAACATGACCTATCACGCCTTAACTAACCTAACCTAACATGACCTAACCTAACCTAGCCTAGCCTAGCCAAGCCTAGCCTAGCCTAGCCAAGCTTAGCCTAGCCAAGCTTAGCCTAGCCTAGCCAAGTCTAACCTGGCCTAGCCAAGCCTAGCTTAGCAAAGCCTAACCTACCCTAGCCAAGCTTAGCCTAGCCAAGCCTAGCCTAGCCTAGCCTAGCCTAGCCTAGCCAAGCCTCGTGAACAATAAAGGATGGCATCATCCAGCCTTATACTGTCATGGCTGCTGCTAATGACGGACACAACCGGTATTGAACCGGTTCCAGAGTGAACCCTCTATCCTCACATTGCTGGGGTGGCCGTAGTGCAGTGGTCTGCGCTACAAGCTCACAACTAACTGGATCCATGTTTAACTTCCGTGGCAGGACGAGACGTTTGGGCACGGTTCCTTACACTTGTGCCTCACCCAGCAGTAAGGAGGGACTCGGGAGATAAGCAACTGTTGTGGGTGGCGCCTCTTGGGGAAAGACAGTTGTTGATTAGATAAAGGGAACACTTCATGGTGGTGTCACAGGTGGTGCACCATGATGGTGGTGTCACAGGTGGTGCACCATGATGGTGGTGTCACAGGTGGTGCACCATGATGGTGGTGTCACAGGTGGTGCACCATGATGGTGGTGTCACAGGTGGTGCACCATGATGGTGGTGTCACAGGTGGTGCACCATGATGGTGGTGTCATAGGTGGTGCACCATGATGGTGGTGCCACAGGTGGTGCACCATGATGGTGGTGCCACAGGTGGTGCACCATGATGGTGGTGTCACAGGTGGTGCTCCATGATGGTGGTGTCACAGGTGGTGCACCATGATGGTGGTGTCACAGGTGGTGCCCCATGATGGTGGTGTCACAGGTGGTGCACCATGATGGTGGTGTCACAGGTGGTGCACCATGATGGTGGTGTCACAGGTGGTGCACCATGATGGTGGTGTCACAGGTGGTGCACCATGATGGTGGTGTCACAGGTGGTGCTCCATGATGGTGGTGTCACAGGTGGTGCACCATGATGGTGGTGTCACAGGTGGTGCACCATGATGGTGGTGTCACAGGTGGTGCACCATGATGGTGGTGTCACAGGTGGTGCACCATGATGGTGGTGTCACAGGTGGTGCTCCATGATGGTGGTGTCACAGGTGGTGCCCCATGATGGTGGTGTCACAGGTGGTGCTCCATGATGGTGGTGTCACAGGTGGTGCCCCATGATGGTGGTGTCACAGGTGGTGCTCCATGATGGTGGTGTCACAGGTGGTGCACCATGATGGTGGTGTCACAGGTGGTGCACCATGATGGTGGTGTCACAGGTGGTGCTCTATGATGGTGGTGTCACAGGTGGTGCACCATGATGGTGGTGTCACAGGTGGTGCACCATGATGGTGGTGTCACAGGTGGTGCACCATGATGGTGGTGTCACAGGTGGTGCACCATGATGGTGGTGTCACAGGTGGTGCTCTATGATGGTGGTGTCACAGGTGGTGCACCATGATGGTGGTGTCACAGGTGGTGCTCCATGATGGTGGTGTCACAGGTGGTGCTCCATGATGGTGGTGTCACAGGTGGTGCTCTATGATGGTGGTGTCACAGGTGGTGCACCATGATGGTGGTGTCACAGGTGGTGCACCATGATGGTGGTGTCACAGGTGGTGCACCATGATGGTGGTGTCACAGGTGGTGTCCTATGATGGTGGTGTCACAGGTGGTGCCCCATGATGGTGGTGTCACAGGTGGTGCACCATGATGGTGGTGTCACAGGTGGTGCACCATGATGGTGGTGTCACAGGTGGTGCTCCATGATGGTGGTGTCACAGGTGGTGTCCTATGATGGTGGTGTCACAGGTGGTGCACCATGATGGTGGTGTCACAGGTGGTGCACCATGATGGTGGTGTCACAGGTGGTGTCACAGGTGGTGCACCATGATGGTGGTGTCACAGGTGGTGTCCTATGATGGTGGTGTCACAGGTGGTGCACCATGATGGTGGTGTCACAGGTGGTGCTCTATGATGGTGGTGTCACAGGTGGTGCACCATGATGGTGGTGTCACAGGTGGTGCACCATGATGGTGGTGTCACAGGTGGTGTCACAGGTGGTGCACCATGATGGTGATGTCACAGGTGGTGCACCATGATGGTGGTGTCACAGGTGGTGCTCTATGATGGTGGTGTCACAGGTGGTGCACCATGATGGTGGTGTCACAGGTGGTGCTCCATGATGGTGGTGTCACAGGTGGTGCTCCATGATGGTGGTGTCACAGGTGGTGCTCTATGATGGTGGTGTCACAGGTGGTGCACCATGATGGTGGTGTCACAGGTGGTGCACCATGATGGTGGTGTCACAGGTGGTGTCCTATGATGGTGGTGTCACAGGTGGTGCCCCATGATGGTGGTGTCACAGGTGGTGCACCATGATGGTGGTGTCACAGGTGGTGCACCATGATGGTGGTGTCACAGGTGGTGCTCCATGATGGTGGTGTCACAGGTGGTGTCCTATGATGGTGGTGTCACAGGTGGTGCACCATGATGGTGGTGTCACAGGTGGTGCACCATGATGGTGGTGTCACAGGTGGTGTCACAGGTGGTGCACCATGATGGTGGTGTCACAGGTGGTGTCCTATGATGGTGGTGTCACAGGTGGTGCCCCATGATGGTGGTGTCACAGGTGGTGCACCATGATGGTGGTGTCACAGGTGGTGCACCATGATGGTGGTGTCACAGGTGGTGCTCCATGATGATGGTGTCACAGGTGGTGTCCTATGATGGTGGTGTCACAGGTGGTGCACCATGATGGTGGTGTCACAGGTGGTGCACCATGATGGTGGTGTCACAGGTGGTGTCACAGGTGGTGCACCATGATGGTGGTGTCACAGGTGGTGTCCTATGATGGTGGTGTCACAGGTGGTGCACCATGATGGTAGTGTCACAGGTGGTGCTCTATGATGGTGGTGTCACAGGTGGTGCACCATGATGGTGGTGTCACAGGTGGTGCACCATGATGGTGGTGTCACAGGTGGTGCACCATGATGGTGATGTCACAGGTGGTGCACCATGATGGTGGTGTCACAGGTGGTGCTCTATGATGGTGGTGTCACAGGTGGTGCACCATGATGGTGGTGTCACAGGTGGTGCTCCATGATGGTGGTGTCACAGGTGGTGCTCCATGATGGTGGTGTCACAGGTGGTGCTCTATGATGGTGGTGTCACAGGTGGTGCACCATGATGGTGGTGTCACAGATGGTGCACCATGATGGTGGTGTCACAGGTGGTGCACCATGATGGTGGTGTCACAGGTGGTGTCCTATGATGGTGGTGTCACAGGTGGTGCCCCATGATGGTGGTGTCACAGGTGGTGCACCATGATGGTGGTGTCACAGGTGGTGCACCATGATGGTGGTGTCACAGGTGGTGCTCCATGATGGTGGTGTCACAGGTGGTGTCCTATGATGGTGGTGTCACAGGTGGTGCACCATGATGGTGGTGTCACAGGTGGTGCACCATGATGGTGGTGTCACAGGTGGTGTCACAGGTGGTGCACCATGATGGTGGTGTCACAGGTGGTGTCCTATGATGGTGGTGTCACAGGTGGTGCCCCATGATGGTGGTGTCACAGGTGGTGCACCATGATGGTGGTGTCACAGGTGGTGCACCATGATGGTGGTGTCACAGGTGGTGCACCATGATGGTGGTGTCACAGGTGGTGCACCATGATGGTGGTGTCACAGGTGGTGTCCTATGATGGTGGTGTCACAGGTGGTGCACCATGATGGTGGTGTCACAGGTGGTGCACCATGATGGTGGTGTCACAGGTGGTGCACCATGATGGTGGTGTCACAGGTGGTGCTTCATGATGGTGGTGTCACAGGTGGTGCACCATGATGGTGGTGTCACAGGTGGTGCACCATGATGGTGGTGCCACAGGTGGTGCCCCATGATGGTGTCACAGGTGGTGCCCCATGATGGTGGTGTCACAGGTAGTGCACCATGATGGTGGTGTCACAGGTGGTGCTCCATGATGGTGGTGTCACAGGTGGTGCACCATGATGGTGCTGTCACAGGTGGTGCACCATGATGGTGGTGTCACAGGTGGTGCTTCATGATGGTGGTGTCACAGGTGGTGCACCATGATGGTGGTGTCACAGGTGGTGCACCATGATGGTGGTGCCACAGGTGGTGCCCCATGATGGTGTCACAGGTGGTGCCCCATGATGGTGGTGTCACAGGTGGTGCACCATGATGGTGGTGTCACAGGTGGTGCACCATGATGGTGGTGTCACAGGTGGTGCTCCATGATGGTGGTGTCACAGGTGGTGCACCATGATGGTGGTGTCACAGGTGGTGCACCATGATGGTGGTGCCACAGGTGGTGCCCCATGATGGTGTCACAGGTGGTGCCCCATGATGGTGGTGTCACAGGTGGTGCACCATGATGGTGGTGTCACAGGTAGTGCCCCATGATGGTGGTGTCACAGGTGGTGCACCATGATGGTGGTGCCACAGGTGGTGCCCCATGATGGTGTCACAGGTGGTGCCCCATGATGGTGGTGTCACAGGTGGTGCACCATGATGGTGGTGTCACAGGTGGTGCACCATGATGGTGGTGTCACAGGTGGTGCACCATGATGGTGGTGCCCCATGATGGTGGTGCCACAGGTGGTACCAAAGATGGACGTCTCACAACTCTAACTGATCTTGGTGTAAGAAACACAGTGTTACCAAAAATTAGTTTTCAAATTTACATCGACCAGGTAACAGCGTTAGACTCGTCTAAGAGAAAATAACATAGAGATTAGTCTGTCCCGCCGAGCGTCACTCAGTCACGTCTACTTGACGTACCTGTTGGGCATAGTCGCCCCCTGGAGGAGGAAGTGATCGCCTTCGTGATAACGCAGCAACTAAAGTCTCCCTTCTCCAGCTCGTTATCCCATATCTTGAGGTTATCTTGAGGTGATTTCGGGGCTTTAGTGTCCCCGCGGCCCGGTCCTCGACCAGGCCTCCACCCCCAGGAAGCAGCCCGTGACAGCTGACTAACACCCAGGTACGTATTTTACTGCTAGGTAACAGGGGCATAGGGTGAAAGAAACTCTGCCCATTGTTTCTCGCCGGCGCCTGGGATCGAACCCAGGACCACAGGATCACAAGTCCAGCGTGCTGTCCGCTCGGCCGACCGGCTCCGGCTCCCAGAACACAGTCTACCAATAACTTCACACTCACGTTCCCAAATTATTGCAGAGTGTACAGGAGTGAAGAGTGAGGGTATGGTGTAAACTCGTGACACCCTGGGGATCGAACCTGGGTTCTCTTGCTAGCGTGGCCCGTATGCTTGGATCTAGGAAACTATAATGGGAACTTTGAACCCTGACAGCCTTTTGTTTTGACGAAGAACAGAATTATACCGTACCGAAGTGTACGTTATAAATGGTTCTATGTTCTCGGGATAACATCCAACATGTGTGCCTGAAACCTTAGGCTACAGGAATGATTCATTTAGAGAACAGACGAGGCTTCAATCTTCAACATTTATACCACAAAAATGTTTTTTTTTTTTTTTTGGGGGGGGGGGGGAATTTATGATTGATGGTAGGGGAGGAAGATGGGATACAATTGTTCATATTTTGTATATGCCCCTCTCAATCCTCCCACAATCACTATACGTGCCATTGCTCACATGTTGCATATACTGAACGCCTAAGGTCACCTTACCTTACCTTGGTCAACTTCCATAAGTGATACATTGACTATCTCTTCATTCGTTTATAATTCCATTTGTATTCCCTGTTTTTTGCACTTATATATTCAATCGTAGCAGGCCACGTTACGAAGCTTGGAGAGGGTAAACTCTCGATACAACAAATGCGACAAAATAAAGGCAAAACACGAAAGTTATAGAAAGAAGTGAATGAGGAATATTTCTGGCGGCGGATTCCTGAATAACTGAACTTGCTGGCTGTGATAATTGTGTTTGTTTTTTCCCTTGTTCTTTGTTCTTTATGTTTCCGGCTCGCTAGTTAGTGTACCTCCCTCCACGGTGTTTGAGTTGGCGGGGTTTTTGTGTTTCCCCCAGTTGGCGGTCGCTAAAAGTGGTTGATTTGGCGGAGGATTTTTCCCAGTTGGCGGGCGATAAAAGTGGTTCATTTGGCGAAAATTTCCCACTTGCCGTTTCTTAAACGTATTTTATTATTATTATTTTAAGTGTTTTTTTCAGCTGTCTTTAAAGACGTTTAAATTAATTTGGCGGTGGTGTTGGGAGTTGGCGGTCGTTACTTTGGCGGTGTTGGGGGTGTAGGGGATGGGGGGTGGAATGAAAGACCAATGTTAAGGGGAGTTTTAGCTTACTGATTGTGGAGGGTGACTGTGTTTGCTTTGCTTACGCCGGCGTGTGTGTACTCACCTGGTTGTCCCTTGCGGGGGTTGAGCTCTGGCTCTTTGGTTCCGCCTCTCAACTGTCAATCAACTGATTTCCAGATTCCTGACCCTATTGGGCTCTATCATATCTATATTTGAAACTGTGTATTCACCACAACACTACTTAATGCATTCCATTTGTTAACTACTCTGACACTGAAAAAGTTCTTTCTAACGTCCCTGTGGCTCATTTGGGTACTCAGTTTCCACCTGAAAGTGATAGCCGAAGCTATTTGAACCACTTCCCCGCCGGCACTCGGATGGTAATCTTGGGCATAGCATTTTATCAAATCACCTCATTCTTTGGGGCACACGTGAGGAATATAGTCCTGGGGACCATTCAGGCTTGTTTGCATATACATACATATATATATATATATATATATATATATATATATATATATATATATATATATATATATATATATATATATATATTTACTGCTAGGTGAACATTAGCACCAGGGTGAAAGAAACTGCGGATTTATTTCCGCCTCGTCTGGGAATCGAACTCGGGCCCTCGGACTACAACCCCCCGAGCGCTGTCCACTCAGCCGCGAGGCCGAGTGGACAGCGGCTGTCCACGATCCTCGACCAGGCCTCCTTTTTGTTACACACCCCCAGGAAGCAGCCCGTAGCAGCTGTCTAACTCCCAGGTACTTATTTAATTAATGCTGAGTAACAGGGGCATCAGGGTGAAAAGAACTCTGCCCATTTGTTTCCGCCTCCGCCGGGGATCGAACCAGGAAACCTTAGGACTCGAATCTCAAGCGCTGTCCACTCAGCCGTCAGGTTCACCTGACTTCTCGCATATTAACGTTGTGCCGGTAAAGCGTTGGTGTTCGGCTGTTTCAAAAGCTGGGGGCAGGGCCTCGTCACATCACAAAAAAAAGAGAAAAGTTTGTCCTTTCGTCTGTGGTAAGGTAATGGGAAGACACACAAAACACAAGTATATAAACAATGAAATTTTAATTTCTCTAGAAAACAAGACATGAATAAAGACAATCTCATAAAATTCAACACTGGTCAACAAACAAAATAACATGAATAATAACTGGCAATGAAAAGTTACTCTAAGACCAGAATGCAAAAATATTGATAGCAAGATAAATTAATATGTGCGGTGCTGGAATATTGGCTTCAAGCTGCCACCTCCCTTAGTACACGAAAGCCAAGGCTTAGTCTACCAGCGAGAGATGTCAACTCCATGGAGCACAAAGATATTCTGATGAGTACAGTGTACTGCTGCCCAGACAACGACTCTGGTAGTGGCGTGAGTGCATGTGCGGCGAGACATCAGCCAATCAGCAACAGGCAGGCGGAGGATGAGCAGTTTGCTGGTTACAGCGGCTGTGGCTGGTGTCGGGGTGTGCATGGTATGATTTACTTCCTGGGGCAAAACGTTTGGCGATACTGGTGGACGTATCTTCTATATAGTATCTTGTACTTTAACGACGTAATGATGTAGGGAAGAGCAGGCTCAATCTCTCTTGAAAGAGATTACCGTCACAACGTATTGAGCGAACAAATTCCAAATGTAAGGGAAATATCAGGAGAAAGCGCCAAAAAATTACCACTATATAGCACTTGGAAGGGACCAGGATAAAAAATTGGGATGGGACGAGGGGGAAGAAATGGTACCCAACCACTTGGACGGTCGGGGATTGAACGTCGACCAGCATGAAGCTTGACCTTCGCTCTACCGTCCACCCCAAGTGGTTGGGCATTCCAGATGTGAGTCAGCTTCTGGATGAATGATTTCTGACGGAATGATATTCCCGTGACAGGCATTGCCGCCTAGGGTTTTGGTGGCTGAGCGCCTTGTGTTACAGGTGCCAACGCTTGGTTGGACATGATGTTGGGTCGGGGGGGGGGGAATCTGGCTCCAGGATAATGATAATAAATCTAATATATAATTCAAAGGACCATTCTTATGAAAATAAAATAAAATTAGAGAACCAGTGCCTATGGATCTCTTATATAAAGTGTAACTGAAATCTACTAATATATAATAAAGAACTGTAGTTTACTGCAAACTATAGAGGCAAATCCCTCCACACACTTTGGGGGGTTAATTTATAAGGAGAAGTTAATGCACTTCAAATAATAAAATAATGAGATGTTAATGCACATCAATTCGTAAATCACATGTATAAATAATAAGCAGGTATTTGATATTAATAAACCAATGGATATTACTACAGGCTAGCTACAAAGACGGTATAGACAGCTTAGCTGTGAGTAGTCACAGTAGCACGCGGCGCCTTGTAAACTTGTCGCCGTAAACTTGCTTGAGTAGGCTACTCTGGGGACACGTGATCCTGGTGGAAGTTATAGTCTCTCCTACTCTTGTACTCCAGCCTAAAGATGATTCACATGTAAAGTCTAATTAAGTCTATATAGTTCCTCCCGTATTCCTAGAAGTTGATGTGGGGAGACAAGCGGCCAGATTCACGAAAGGACTTACGCAAACACTTAAGAACATGTACATCTTTCCTCAATCATAGACGGCTTTGGTTACATTTATTAAATAGTTTACAAACATGAAAACTTGCCATTCAACTGTTTTTATTGTTGTAAACAGCCTCCTGGTGCTTCGGAGCTCATTAACTGTTTAATAATTGTAAACGAAGTCGCCAAAGATTGAGAAAAGATGTACAGGTTCGTAAGTGCTTTCGTGAATCTGCCCCAAGGGGAATGAACCTTACGGGTTTGTTTTAAAGTGTACGCGTTATGACGACAAAACCGTCTTATCTAACGTATTAAATGTGGCCACAAAAAATACAGTAAGGAAAAACGGGTTTGCCGGACACGGTGTCTGTGAGATAATGAAGGTGTTGCTTCTTGATGGTGTCCGTAGATACGATGATACGTTCAGCTTCCAGACACTCTCCCTGATCATGGCGTTCACGGCCGAGGCTCCTCCTCCTCCTCTGGTCGCTCGCGTATGCACAGTCGTGTTGAGACACGCTAAATATTTTCTATGATTTATTTAATTTCCCTTAAACCTTAGTTAATGGAACTAAGGTTTATCTAAAATAATTGAGATTTAAATTGTCTTACTTGACGATATATAAATTCTCGTTTCTTAATAATTAAATGAACGCTGTTCAGTAGAAGAGAGTGGTGGGTAGAAATTCAGTCATATGTGAATGTGCTGAAGTAACAGTTCGTAACTATGAATTATTACCAGCTAATAACTATATTGTTTTATCGAATATAAACATATTATCAGCTTTAATTCACTGAATATATTAATGACAATTCGATAATTAAATGATGATTCTCATTAAAGAATGTGAAAATAAGGAGAATTTAATACAATTCTCGTGAATGTAAATATTTTTCCCTTTAGTCATGTGCCCAGGAAACACAAACCGAAACTGTCTCTATTTTCCGCTTGTTACAACTTGTAATAAAGTTGTTACATCTTGGCTTAACGTGTTTATGACGTATTAGAACGTTGTTACAACTTGCTATATTGGTTGTTATAACTGGTTAGGAGGTGTTAAAACTTGTTCGAACGTTGTACCAACGTCGTAGTTTCGGTGTGTGTTTGGCGGGTGGGCTGATACAACACCCGACTACAAGGTCTGGGAAGTGAGTCGTTATTACGCCTTAATAAATTAAACTCAATATTACTAAACTATCAGTTAGTAGAGTTAGTAAATTATCATACACAGTACAGGAATAGTTTCTTAAAGTACTGAATGTTAGTAATTAAGTGTTAGAAATTTTCAACAGAGGGGGGGAGGGGACCTTGAGAATATTGACCTTATATATAACAGTGAGTCCACCAACATCTCGGCAGTGTTGATGGCTCTGATGTTGTGGCCTGGTGGATAGCGCGCAGGATTCATAATTCTGTGCCGCGGGTTCGATTCCCGCACGAGGCAGAAACAAATGGGCAAAAGTTTCTTTCACCCCGAATGCCCCTGTTACCTAGCAGTAAATAGGTACCTGGGAGTTAGTCAGCTGGCTTCCTGGGGGTGGAGGCCTGGTCGAGGACCGGGCCGCGGGGACACTAAAGCCCCGAAATCATCTCAAGATAACCTCAAGATAACCAGTGGCGGCAGTACCGATCATCACTACAGGTCAGTCTCCTCACACGGTCCTCTACCTTGTTCACACGTCTCATGGGGGAAAGACGTTTGATAGTTTCTGTTATTGTTTCACAACCGCTGCTGTCCAAAAGATGTGAGATGTGCTGTACGGTTATCTTGAGGTTATCTTGAGATGATTTCGGGGCTTTTTAGTGTCCCCGCGGCCCGGTCCTCGACCAGGCCTCCACCCCCAGGAAGCAGCCCGTGACAGCTGACTAACACCCAGGTACCTATTTTACTGCTAGGTAACAGGGGCATAGGGTGAAAGAAACTCTGCCCAATGTTTCTCGCCGGCGCCTGGGATCGAACCCAGGACCACAGGATCACAAGTCGAGCGTGCTGTCCGCTCGGCCGACCGGCTCCCTAAACTAACGGTTGTCAGTTTCCTAGCTGCCTTGCCTGCTAGGTTAAGCTGCCTTGCCTGCTAGGTTAAGCTGCCTTGCCTGCTAGGTTAAGCTGCCTTGCCTGCTAGGTTAAGCTGCCTTGCCTGCTAGGTTAAGCTGCATTGCCTGCTAGGTTAAGCTGCCTTGCCTGCTAGGTTAAGCTGCCTTGCCTGCTAGGTTAAGCTGCCTTGCCTGCTAGGTTAAGCTGCCTTGCCTGCTACGTTAAGCTGCCTTGCCTGCTACGTTAAGCTGCCTTGCCTGCTACGTTAAACTGCCTTGCCTGCTAGGTTAAGCTGCCTTGCCTGCTAGGTTAAGCTGCCTTGCCTGCTAGGTTAAGCTGCCTTGCCTGCTAGGTTAAGCTGCCTTGCCTGCTAGGTTAAGCTGCCTTGCCTGCTAAGTTAAGCTGCCTTGCCTGCTAGGTTAAGCTGCCTTGCCTGCTAGGTTAAGCTGCCTTGCCTGCTAGGTTAAGCTGCCTTGCCTGCTAGGTTAAGCACGTTGCATTTCATCACGGCCATTGAAGAGTCAAACTTCATTCTCAGTATGCACTGACTCCTTCATTAAGCCCCGTGTATTAAGCCCCTTATCAGTATGCACTGACTCCTTCATTAAGCCCCGTGTATTAAGCCCCTTATTTGTACGTCTGTCCAATTTAAGAACATAAGAATCAAGGTAAATGCAGAAGGCCTGTTGGCCCATACGGGGCAGGTTCTGTTTATATCCACGCAATCTCATTCATATATATATGTCTAACCTAAACTTGAAACAATCAAGGGATCTTACTTGTATTATGTTATGCGGTAATTGCTTCCACAAATCAACAACCCTGTTTCCGAACCAGTATTTTCCCAGGTCTTTCCTGAATCTAAATTATTAAGCGGGTGAGTTCACCCATACACCAACTTCAGGATAGATTCATAAACTTGCAACCCGTCCTCCTGAAGTTTCCCAACGCCAGGAAAGTGTGGTACAAAAGTGCCCTTATCCTAACCTACCAGAGGACCCAAAACAGAAAACGGAACAGTATGTCAATTTGGCGAGCCGCTACCATTTCGTAGTACGACAATTTTTGGCCTGAGGTAGAGTCTACGTCAAAATGCGACGCTCTGTTAACAGGACGGGTTGATACCTGACGCAGTTCTAAATCTACACTAACTATTCTACCTATTCCCATACTACCATGTTCAAGTACTGTACCTGCGGAGGTCAGCACACTCCTAGGTGTCTCTGCTGCTCGACTTACACTCGGAGTTTACATCACCTGCTGAGGTAAACCTGCCCAAGTGTATGTGTGTGTCATGGGCAGTACCTCCATTGTCTTCTTCACTATGTAACTATACGTGAACAACCACAACTACTGATTACCAACACTGCTGGTTACCAACACTGCTGATTACCAACACTGCTGATTACCAACACTGCTGATTACCAACACTGCTGATTACCAACACTGCTGATTGCCAACACTGCTGATTACCAACACTGCTGATTACCAACACTGCTGATTACCAACACTGCTGATTACCAACACTGCTGATTACCAACACTGCTGATTACCAACACTGCTGATTACCAACACTGCTGATTACCAACACTGCTGATTGCCAACACTGCTGATTACCAACACTGCTGATTACCAACACTACTGATAACCAACACTGCTGATTACCAACACTGCTGATTACCAACACTGCTGATTACCAACACTGCTGATTACCAACACTGCTGATTACCAACACTGCTGATTACCAACACTGCTGATAACCAACACTGCTGATTACCAACACTGCTGATTACCAACACTGCTGATTACCAACACTGCTGATAACCAACACTGCTGATTGCCAACACTGCTGATTACCAACACTGCTGATTACCAACACTGCTGATTACCAACACTGCTGATTAC